>NC_065559.1:0-300000 GCF_022605725.1 Anthonomus grandis grandis
TAAATACCATCCCAACCCACCATCCCAACACAACCCAACCCAACCCATCCCAAACACCACAACCCAACCCCCCAACCCCAACCTCACCCAACCCAGACCCTACCCAACCCCAACCACCCCACCCCCCCCCCCCCCCCCACCCCACCCCACCCCCCCCCCCCCCCCCCCCCCCCCCCCCACCCCCCCCCACCCCCCCACCCCCACCCCACCACCCCCCCACCCACCCCCCCCACCCACCCCCCACCCCCCCCCCACCCCCCCCCACCCCACCCCCCCCCACCCCACCCCCCCCCCACCCCACCCCCCCCCACCCCAACCCAACCCAACCCAACCCACCCCAACCCAACCCAACCCAACCCAACCCAACCCAACCCAACCCCCCACCCCACCCAACCCAACCCAACCCACCCAACCCAACCCACCCCAACCCAACCCACCCAACCCAACCCACCCACCCAACCCAACCCAACCCACACCCAACCCAACCCACCCAACCCAACCCAACCCAACCCAACCCAACCCCAACCCAACCCAACCCAACCCAACCCAACCCAACCCAACCCAACCCAACCACCCAACCCACCCCACCCAACCCACCACCCAACCCACCCCAACCTACCCACCCCAACCCAACCCAACCAACCCAACCCAACCCCAACCCAACCCAACCCAACCCAACCCAACCCAACCCAACCCACCCCAACCCAACCCAAACCCCAACCCAACCCAACCCACCCAACCCAACCCAACCCAACCCAACCCCCAACCCAACCCAACCCAACCCAACCCAACCCAACCCAACCACCCAACCCAACCCAACCCCAACCCAACCCAACCCAACCCAACCCAACCCAACCCAACCACCCAACCAACCCAACCCAACCCAACCCAACCCAACCCAACCCAACCCAACCCAACCCAACCAACCCAACCCAACCCAACCCAACCCAACCCAACCCAACCCAACCCAACCCAACCCAACCCAACCCAACCCTTTTTTTTTTTTTTTTTTTTTTTTTTTTTTTTTTTTTTTTTATGGGGTGTAAAATACCTTTACGTAGACTTGTTATCAAGTACTGTGGGACTCAGAGTCTTTGATGGTTAAGATCTCCACTACCCACTAACATCACCCCGTCCTGCACCTCCTCGCTCCGGCACTGTTTCCTAGGAAATATTCCTCAGAGTGAGGGTGCTTTTGTCTTTTTTCTCTCTGTTTAACCTATTTCTTCCCGTTCTTCCTTCTCTTTTATTTCTACCATTTTTTCCATCATCTTCTTTATATAATTCCAGTTTTCTCTATTTTTTAACATCGTCTCTATTAAGTTATCCTTTCTTAGGATTGTGTCTGTTTCTATTTCCGTACTCGTTCTTAGCCTTGAAAATCTTTCGCAATGAAACAGCATATGTTCAGCGTCATCCATTTGTGCGTCTCCATACATGCAAGTTGGTGTTTGTCTTTTTTTGTATTTGAATAAATAGCTCCCAAAACAGCCGTGCCCCGTCAGGAACTGTGTCATACCATAAACCACCTGTCCGTGTTTCCTATTCGCCCACACCCTGATATCCGGCATCAATTGTCTTGTCCATTTGCTTTTTTCATTCGGTTGTTCCGTTGCCGCTGACCAGTTTCTTTGCCATCTCTCTAGCGTTAGTAATCTTTCCTCTGAAGCTATTCTGGATTTTTCTACTTCTGTTGGATTCTCTGCCTTATTTCTTGCATAGATATTAGCTCGCTCTTCTGCTAAGAGGGTAATTGGTACTAAGCCTGCAATAGCTAGAGCTGCGTCTACGCTGACTGTGTGGTATGCGCTTATGCACCTCAATGCAAATTTTCTTTGACACGACAGGAGTTTATTTTTATTTCTAGCAATTTTCGTGGCTTCGTGCCATGCGGGGGCCGCGTATAGAGCAATGGACTGCATGGACATAGCCATGACTTTCCTTTTGAAGCTGGATGGGCCTCCTATGTTTGGAAGGAGCGCGTTTAATGCCTTTGTTGTTTTCTCAACCTTTTCAGTGACTGTATTAATATGTGAGCTGAAGGTCAGGCAGTAATCCAGTGTGACTCCTAGATATTTTACGGTCTTCTGGGGAATTATGTCATGGTCGTCCATCTTAAATCTGATATCTCTTCGGTGTACGTAGCTCCAAGAGAATACGACAGCCGATGTTTTTTCAGGTGCTACGCTTAGTCCGTTTTTTGTCATCCAGCGGCTAATTTTTTGTAGTGCCCTGTTCCCTGCCTCAATGGTTTGTTTAACCGTTGCCGCTCTAATCAGCACCGCTAAATCGTCTGCGTAGCATACGGTTTCTACAGGGATATCGACACATTCCTGCATGACGCTGTCGTACATTATATTCCAAAGGGTGGGTCCTAGTACGGATCCCTGAGGAACTCCGGCCCCTACGTCACTGATGCTTTCCCTGGTTATTTGAATTTTGCGATTTTCAAAGTAGGATATAATCATGTTTACTAAATAATTGTCGATACCTCGTCTTTTTAATTTTGTAACAATAATGTCCCATTTAGCCGTATTGAACGCGTTCTTAACGTCAATACAAATTAAGCTCACAATCTCTCTGGGGACCCTCTTGACCTGCTCTATAATTTTTTTTATAGGATCTACTGTGGATTTTCCTTTTGTGAATCCAAATTGGTTCGGGTTTAGTCCGCCGTTTCTCTCGATTTGAGTCTTTAGTCTCTCATTGAGGATGGTTTCGAATGTTTTTCCCATAATGTCCAGGAGGCAAATGGGTCGATAAGTTTTTTCGTTTTGTTCTTCTTTTTTTGGTTTTTCCAATAGAATTAGTTTTGCTTTTTTCCATTTGTTCGGGAAATAGCTCGCCTTTATACATTTTGTGTATAGGGAACAGAAAAAATCTTTATTTTCATTAATTAGGGTCCTGACGTGCTCTGGTAGCATCGTGTCCGGCCCTGGGGCTTTTCTTATTCTTATTCTTCCTGCAGCGTACGTCAGTTCTTCTGCTGTAACTGCAGGTGGAGTGATAGACGTTTCGCAATTTAATTTTGCGATTTCCTCCGGGGGACTGGTGACGAATAAATTATCAAATATCTGTTTTTTGTTTTCTTCAGTTAATGCTATTTTTGGTGGTTGTCGCTTCATTTGCCCTTTTATTATTTGATAAGCTTGTCCAAATATGTCGTTTTCTAATTTGTTGCAGAGTTCTTTCCATTTGTTTTTTTTTGCCTTTTTTATTTTTTTTGTTAATTCGCGCCTGGCTTCTTTGTATATAGTTCTGAGAAGTTCTCTATTTTCGTCATCTCTTGTTTCTCTCAGGAGACTTCTTCTCGCTTCTCTGGTTTCTTGGATACTGCGACTAATTTCTTCGTTCCACCAATATGGGAGTTGATAATTTTCATTTGTTCTTAAACGTTTTCCTGCTTTTCCGTATATTTTGTGTATTTTTTCTATTTGTTGGTCTATGTCCATTCCAGAGTTGTTCCTTTTTAGTTCTTCGAAGCCTTTTTTTAGCATGTCTGTGTCTGTGTAGTTTATGTATGTGTGCTTTCTTTCTTTATTTCCGATTTGAATGAATATATAGCGATGGTCACTAAGGCTTTCTTCGTCCAGTACTTTCCAAGTAACCCCTGCTTTGAATATGTTTTCTGAGACAAGGGTTAGGTCTATATACGAGGATCCGTTTTTGCGGGACAGAGTTGGGAGTTTTCCGTCATTTAGGATAATTAGACCTTGGGACATTATTGTTGTATGTAGTAACTCTCCCCTCGCGTCGGTTTTGTTGCCTCCCCATGCCGTATTTTTTGAATTGAAGTCTCCACACACAATGACTCCCTTTGATCTTTGGGACAGCTTTTGCCTTACATCAAGAAAGAGTGTGTTAAGGAATTCTTCGAAGGTCTGGATGGAACTGGCTGGTGATATGTATACAGAGTAGACAAAATTGTTGCCTGTCTGGATGCAGGTAAAGTTGTCAAAACTCTCCATCCTTGAAATAAGCGTTTGGTTTCTGCTTGTTTTTGTGATTCTTATCAGCGTATTTATATCGGGTTCATTTGATTTGTAGGTATAAGGTCCACTTATTTTTGATTTCTTCTTGTTCGGTTCCTGTATACATAAAATGTCGCAGTCCAATCTTTGAGCTATCGCTTCTGCCAGATTCTCTGCAACAACTTTTCTTTGCGTATTTGCTTGTAGTATTTTGATTTGTAGTGGGGACATTTCTTAGTATTGGCAGAAATTTTCACAGGTATGTTTTCTAGCACCAAACAGAAGTTATATCGCACAGGTAAGTTTTCTACTAGGAAGTAGGTATACGTTTTCACAGGAAAGTTTTAGAGATTTATCGCAGGTAAGTTTCTTTAAATATTACAGGTAGGTTCAAATAAGTAAAAGTTTTATACAGGTAAGTTCTAAAGTTTTAAAGTTTTTTAGGTTCTAGAGTTTATATCACAGGTAGGTCCGAAAGACTAGTATCACAGTCGCTAGTCCCCGGGTTATTGCAGGTTCTATCACAGTCGGTTGTTCTATCACAGGTGTTTTTAACAGTATTATCGGTTTGATTACTGTCATGTATCGTGGAATTATCATAGTCGTTTATCCGAGTCTTTTCATTCTCACTGCTGTATATTCTTTGGTTCTTAGCGTATGATGATCTTCTTATGGTAGCGAGGGCCCTTTTGAAGGCTGTACATTTCCCTGTTCCATACTTGTGTCCCTTTGTATCGCACAGGGGACAAAATTCATCCTTAACGCATGCTCCTGACTGATGACCTTCTTCTCCACACCTGTAACACAAGTTACTCCTGTTTGGCCCATCGCAGTCCCTCACGTGATGTTCGTAGGACCAGCACTTCGAGCATTTTGTAACTTGCAGCCTTTTTTCTATATTGCAGTTCGCCATGCTTATTCTTATGTATCGATGCTGTGCTAGTATTGACGCCTTCTCCTTACTTATGTTAATAGTTGCTGCAAGGGTGTTATCACGATTTGGCCTGAAATCGCTTATTTTTATTTCGTCTTCATTTAGATCCCCAACTTTTCCCTCTATTGCTGTCCTAATCTCGTTTTTTGTTGTGGTAATCTCCATGCCTCTTACGTGAAAGGTCTCATTTAAGTTTGTCTCCCTCACTCCACTAACACGAATTTTAGCATTTGTAAACTTTTTATTTACGGCTTCTTTGATGTATTTCACTGCCTCCTTATTTTGTTCAGTAACGATTATTAGTTTCCCTTCCTTTGTAGTTCGTAGGGATTTTATTGATTTGCTTGCAGCTGTATTTATTAAATTTGTTTTAATACCCGTCACCAATGTCTTTATGTCTTCTTTATCTTCAATTATTAGCGCGCACGTTGAGCGCTCTTTATTTTTAGTTATTTCAGCCTCTTTTACATTTGCGCTTGTCGTGTATATCGTCAGATTTGTATCCGTATCGTAGAAAATCATTTCACACATTTTTCTGAGAGTCTCCAGGTTACATTTCTTGATATGATGTAGAGCTACGTGTTCATCGTCTGCGGTATCCTCTTTAAGCCTGATAAGTTTTTCGAAAAGGTCCTCTTCAGTGCCCTTTAGTGATATTTTTACAATTTTCTGGCATGATGTGTCCACCCGGTTTGTGTACTTCACCTTCGTGATTCGCTTTACCACTTCATATTCTTCCCCGATTTCACGTAGTTCGGGGAATCGGTTTCTGTATAGTCTCTGTATATATTTGTCCATAGGAATATCATCATTTTCCACAAGCACTACTTTTACCGTGGTGTCTTTTGTGTCTAGCGGGTTTCCTATCTTAGTTTCTGTTCTGTTGTAGCATTTATTTGACCATTTTAAATTTTTATATTGCCTCCATGAGTTTAAGTTCCTTTCTTCCGGCATTTGGGTAAGTATATTCTCCTTTCCCGTCATCCACGCTCCTGTTTGTGTGCCTATGTTTCTTGTTTGTGTTCCTCCCCCTAGGTCTTGTGTATTTGTTTGTGTGTCTGCGTCTAATATCAAAACTTCTGGTTTGCTGTACCTATGTGCCTGTAGCCATTTCTGGACTGCGGCTCCTTGTAGTACAGCTACCTGACGTTTTAGTTTGATCGTTAATTCTTTTATTTCTTTTTTTGTGTTTTGTTCAATGTAGTTTTCCATTTTCTTGGAGATTTGTGTAATTGCTTCTAGTGCATCATTCACTACAAATGCCTCCGGGCTTTCCCTTTGTTTGTATGGGCTTTTTTCTTCTTCCATTGAGAGCTCTAGCCTCTTTCTTTTTGCCTGCTCACAGCCTTCACTAATTGAGTTTCTTCTTTGCAAGAATACAGCTGTCAGAAATTTATTTTTCATTTCTGCTGTCTGTCCTTTGTCTGTGTTTATTCCAGTATCTTTGCTAAGTATCCGAGCCTGGTCTCCTACCCCTGATACTTGACGGTTATTGGCTGACGGTCGGGGAGGGCCCGCCCTAGCACCCCCATCACCGACCGGAACTGGGGATCCGACCCCCTGCTCCGTAACTTGGATTCCTTTGTTTGTATCTGTCATATTTTTGTTTTTTTTTTTTTTTCCATTTCCAGCCGGGTCAATATAGGATAGGTCCATTTTTTTTTTTTTTTTTTTTTTTTTTTTTTTTTTTTTTTTTTTTTTTTTTTCTCTTTTTAGGTGTGGAAGGATGGGGAAGAAGAAGGAACCTCCTAGCCCTCGTTTCCTAATAGCGTCGGAGGGGAGAAGTGGTTGCTGCCAGGCAGCGGACCGTGGGAGAAGGATTACCTTAGAGGGTAAGTAGGGAGAATTTAGGGAAGCATGTTTTGGAGACGCCTCAGTGAAGCGCCCGAGCCGTCCTTAGCAGACAGACGTCCATCCTTGCGCTTTTGTGCTCAAGGCTGGACGGCCGTCTGAGCCCCCTCCACCAGCGTCAAGGTCCAGCGGCTCCTCAAGGGGGAACCCAACCCAACCCAACCCAACCCAACCCAACCCAACCCAACCCAACCCAACCCAACCCAACCCAACCCAACCCAACCCAACCCAACCCAACCCAACCCAACCCAACCCAACCCAACCCAACCCAACCCAACCCAACCCAACCCAACCCAACCCAACCCAACCCAACCCAACCCAACCCAACCCAACCCAACCCAACCCAACCCAACCCAACCCAACCCAACCCAACCCAACCCAACCCAACCCAACCCAACCCAACCCAACCCAACCCAACCCAACCCAACCCAACCCAACCCAACCCAACCCAACCCAACCCAACCCAACCCAACCCAACCCAACCCAACCCAACCCAACCCAACCCAACCCAACCCAACCCAACCCAACCCAACCCAACCCAACCCAACCCAACCCAACCCAACCCAACCCAACCCAACCCAACCCAACCCAACCCAACCCAACCCAACCCAACCCAACCCAACCCAACCCTTTTTTTTTTTTTTTTTTTTTTTTTTTTTATAGAGGTTAAGGAAAATCTGCGAGCAGACCCCCCAGGCATTGTTGTTCGGGCGCCTGAGGGAGTGTGGGGATGGGGGGCCTGTCTTGGCATGTACCCGACCCACTAAAAACCCTTTCCTCTCTTCGCATTTTGCGTTTTTCTTCTGGGACCGCCCTGAGGCATTACTTCAGAAGAGATGCGGTATGTCATAATCTGTAGTCCGTTGTTTTACATTTTGTTAAAATTTTTGTCTTATTTTGTTTTGAAAATGTTCCTATACTTCCGAATTTTCATTCATTTTTTCGATTTTTTCCTTTTGCTTCATTATTTTCTCTAGCATTTCTGTTACAGCCGTCCAATCATTTTCACTTTTTAAAAGTAGGTTTGCTATTGTCTCCATAGTAATATCACTGTTACATTTCCTCCTTGCCTCCTCTCTTATCTCTTCAAACGCATTGCAAGAAAAGAGCGTGTGTTCAGGATTGTCCTGCATTTTGCAGATCCAGCAGAGGTCATCTTCCTGTTTTTTTATTTTGTTTAAATAGGTTTTAAATACACCGTGTCCTGTAATTGCCTGAGTCAGGAAAAAATTAATGTTTCCCGTCCACTCAGTTTCTGTCCACCTTTTTACATCCTTGATAAAAACCTTTGCCCATCCCCTATATTCCATCCATCTGTTTTGCCACTTTCTTAGTAAAATTTGATAAGCTTCCGTTTTGTATGTAGGTCCGTTTTCATAGACGTTCACCCTTTCCTCTACCCTTAAATCCATGGGTGGCAGTTTTGAAAGAACCTCGGCGGCCTCTGTTGACACCGTTCTATAGGCCGAAGTTATCATAATTGCCAGATTTCTGTTTATTCTTGTTAAAATGTTGTTGTAATGCTTGTATTTTAAAACTCTATGCCATGTTGGGGCCGCATACAGAATAGCCGAGGTTACTGTGCTAGCGATTGTCCTTCTAATGCAAGCTTTGGGTCCCTTTGTTTTCGGCATTAGCCTGTACAGTAGATTTATCATTTTAAAAGCTTTTTCCGAGATTTGTTTAATATGTGCCTTTGATTTTATATCCCGGTCTAGAGTGACCCCAAGATACTTTACTGTGTTAGTCGTTTCAATTTTGTTTCCCTGTATGTATAAGTCAATATTTCTTATGTTTCTTTTGCCGTTTATTATAATTGTTTCTGTCTTTTGTGTGGCCGTCCTAATTCCCATGCTTTCAAGAGTCTCTATTATTCTATGTATTGAATAATAGGCTTTATCTTCTACTATTTCAGTACTTTTACCCCTGACAATAATTGCCAGGTCGTCTGCGTAAGCGATCAACTCAACACCCTGTTCCTGCGTAAGATTGACAACCTTATTGTAAAAAATGTTCCATAGGGTCGGTCCAAGTACCGACCCCTGTGGAACTCCACATGTCATATCTATTATATCTCCATAGGGGGTGATAATTTTGCGCTCAGACAAATAGGATTTAACAATTTTCGTCAGATACGACGCAACTTTTCCTGTTTCCATGGCCTCAATTATCTTGTCCCAGGGTGCTGAGTTAAAAGCATTTTCTATGTCAAGGAGAATCATAAGGCAGATTTCCCTATTTTTGTGTGCTTTTGTTCTATTTTTTTCAGATATTTCTTTAATTTTTTGTATTGCATTTATGGTAGATCTGCCTTTCGTAAAACCATATTGATTTTGACTTACTAAATTTTTTTCCTCAATTTCTTGGCATAAACGGTTTTTAATAACACGTTCAAATAATTTTCCCGCCATGTCATTTAGGCAGAGTGGCCTATACGCAGTATTACCTAGACTATCTTTTTTGGGCTTTTCTATTAAAACAAGCTTAGCAGTTTTCCATATATTTGGAAAAACGCCCTTCTTGAGGCATTGGTTAAATGTTTTTGTAACTGGTCCAATGTTGTGCGAGACCCACGTTACTAGGATTTCCGGGGTTATAAGGTCAGGCCCTGGTGCCTTTTTTAACTTTGTCTCTTTTATCGCCCTCAGAATTTCCGACGAGTCAATAGGTGGAAAATCTTCCTCTATATCTTGAGTCGCATGCTGCCATTTAATTTTGTTTTTTTGTGGAAATAGTTTTTTTATTTGTTCGTTTACTGTTTTTTCATCTGGTGTTTGTTTTTGTCTTAAATTTAATTTGCACGTAACAATTTTATAAGCTTTTCCCCAAGGATCCTCGTCAAGTTCTCTACACAGGTTATTCCATTTTTCAACTTTACTTTGCCTTATTTCTCGTTTAAGATTATTTTTAGCGATTTTTTGTTGGTCTTGGATATTCTGGATTTCTTCGGTGGAAATAGTTCTGGCTCTAGCTCGTATGAGTTTTCTTCTCCACTTGATGCACTCTTTTCTACTTTCGGCAATTTTATCATTCCACCAGTAAACTGGTTGGTGTTTATTGAAGTTTGACTTTTTTTTAAAGTAAGTATTGCAATCCCTTCTTAAGATTTCCATCATTTTTTCTGGAGTTAGATCAGAAGTAAAGTTATGTTTGCATCCCTGGCTAAATTTTTGTAGGTTTTCTGTAGTTACCTTCCATCTGTATGTTTTGGGGAGATTCCATTTTGTTTTTGTTTCAGAATTTACTTTTATTTCGAACTGTATGTTGTTGTGATCGCTATAGTTCTCTGTAGTTTCGTCCACTCTCCAGTTGTCTATATCGTTAATAATATGCATCGAGGCAGCGGTAAAATCTATGATCGAAGTGCCAGAGGTGTTTGAGAAGGTAGGAGTGTTTCCGTGGTTGAGAATTACTAATCCATTGGCTGTCATTAATTCCTCTAGTATCCTTCCTCTCTCGTTAGAGTCTCTTGAACCAATCAATGGCGTTTTTGCGTTTAGGTCACCACAAATTATCAGCTTATTTTTGTATTTTCTTACTTTTGTTTCGATATTTTGTATAAGTGTCAGGTAATCTTCCAGGGTCCCGTTTGGCGAAAAATAACATGACATTATTGCAAAGAATGATATGTCAATACATACATATCCCTTTCCTTTTTCAAAGCAGTTTATTTTTATCCCATTTTTAACGTAAATAAAACAATCGCTATCATTATCACAATAGAATGCTTGTGACCTCATTTTATTGGGTTCCTGTCCAATGACAAAATCTAAGTCTTCATCCGCGATTTCCTTCATCAGTAAATCATGTGCGTTTTTGCATCTATTTAAATTTATTTGTAGGACTTTAAATGTATTTAGTGGATTGAATTTTGTGGATTTACACTAGCTGATTTACTAATTGTGCTTGCCTGGACTCTTCTTGCCGGGCTTTTGCCAGATGTTTCCTAAACACACCGCACTTTATGGTTCCCGCTCTGTGCCCTTTCATTTCGCATAATGGGCAAAAGGATTCATTTTCGCACTGGTTAGCAGAGTGCCCTTTTTTCCCACAATTAAAGCAAAGTCCCGTCTTATCACTTCCTGTGCAGTTTTGGGAGATATGGTTATACTCCCAGCATTTATTACATCTGATGATCCTCACTCTTCGTTCGATTCTGCATCTGACAAGGCCTATTTTTATAAACCCCGTTTTGATAAGATTGTCAGCCTCGTCTCTATTTAGTGTTACTGTTACTACCTGTGTGTTTCCGCTGGCAGGCCTAAGTTCACTAATTTTGTAGTCCATGTCATCAATATTGGGTATTTTTTCTTTCAGTGCAGATAAGACTTCTTCCAAGCCAGTTACAGCATCAATGTCTCTAATGTGAATACATTCTTTTTTCTTTTTTTCTTCGAGTCTCCAAATTTTATTTCCTTCGTTTTTGTCTTCCAGTGTTTTTTGTATATTTCTTAGTACCTTTTGGTCTTTGTCTACGGTTATAATAAGTTTTCCATCTCTAGTACTTCTCATTGTCTGAATGTTCTCCCTATTTTGACTCTCCAAGAGTGCATTTTTAACATTTTTTATTGTGTCTTGAAAGTTTGTGTTTTTTCCCTCAACGATAAGTGCATATGTTTTCCTTTCTTTTATTTTTATTTCGTTGTTTTGTTCTTTAGTTAAGATGAGTATTTTTGTATTTGACCCATGAAAAACAGCTTCTGCCATTTTCCTAAGTTTAAGATGTTCAATTTTGTCTAATGCGTGCATCAGAATCGTTTCGTCGTCCCTGCACTCCTCCCTCAGTTTTAATAAGTGTAGGAAGATATTTTCCTCACTTTCGTTATGTGTTATTTTAATGATTTTTGTAATTGTCTGTCCACAATTGTTTGTGTTATTTGTTTTAGTTCGGATCCGACTTCTTTGTTCCAATACACCAAAGTCTTCAGTTATCTCTTGGAGCTGCGGATATTTTTCAATAAAGATTCTTTGAATCCCCTTTTCCATGTTTTGATCAGTGTTACTAACCCACACCGTTTTGACATGAATATCACTGTTTGTTATAGGACTTCCTATTTCGATGGCTGTATTGGTAAATATTTCTTCGTGCCATATTTCCTTCGCTATCTTTGTATACTCTTCGTAGCTATTGCATATTTCAATATGTTTTATTTTGGTTGGTTCTTCCTTCTGTTCCGTCTGTACATCTGCATCTTTCGTTACTTTTTTGATATTTTCGAATTTATTGTCTGCAATCCAGTTTTTAATTTGATCTCCTTCCAATTTGTTTATTTGTCTTCTTAGTTTAATGATATGTTCTTTTATTTGTTTTTTTGTGTTTTGTTCCACATTTTTTTCTAATTCTGTAGTGATTTTGGCAAGGTTTTGAATCACTTCATTTAAAAGAGAAGCGCCCTCGCATTCTTTTTTCTTATTTACCTTTGTTAATTCTTCTTGGTCTGGTGACGTATTTATTCTTTTTCTTTTTTTGTGTTCTTCTTCGGTTATTTGGGTCTTGTTTTCTTGTTCAGTTAATTTCTTTTCATAAGAGAGCTCCTCATATCTTGGCGGTGACCTTGCCAAGCTTTTTCTTCTTCCAAAGTTGTTCAGGAGCTCTTTTTCATAGGCGATTCTATCGGCATCAAATGGGTGATTGTCCCCCCCAGAATCCTCGGGACGGTCCTTTTGATAAAAGGAGTGGGATTCCCCGGCATCGCCGGAACCCACCTGGGGTACTATATCCTTTGTTTTGTCTCCCATTTTAGTGCAGTGTATACCTCCTGCCAGGTACGTCCGTTTTCTTTGCCAGGTCATCATAGTTTAAATCCATTTTTTTTTTTTTTTTTTTTTTTTTTTTTTTTTTTTTTCTAGGTAGGATGGTGGACAGAAAGGGAGCCTCCTAGCCCTCGTTACCTAATAGCTTCGGAGGGGAGAAGTGGTTGCTGCCAGGCAGCGAAAAAACCGTGGGAGAAAGGATGGCGTTTAAAGGGTAAGTAGGGTGAGAGTTTTGGAAAACATTTTTTTTTGGAGGCGCTTCGATGAGGCGCCTGAGCCGTCCTTTGCAGACAGACGTCCAACCCTGCGCGTTTGTTGTTCAGGGCGGGACGGCTGTCTGAGCCCCCTAACTAACTATAACATCGTCTTGCTCTTATCACCCACATCACGAAAACACCGGGTTATAATGGTATTAGAGCAGATGAATTTTTCCGACACTGCCCATAGAAGCCGAGAAATAATTTAAAATGTAACTTGAGGTAAATTTAGTATCTAAAATAACGCGTAAAGACATACAATTTTAATAACTGGAAATAAGTCTCATAAATGTCTGTTTATTTGAAATTCGATATTTGTTATTCCGTATCGGAAAGTAAAATTCCCCACACTCAATAATAATGAAAACAAAAAAAAAGCCTGACCAGACAAAGACAGGAAAATTTCTTGACGCATGAACCAATTATAAAATCGCGTTCGTTCGTTCTTCGCCAAATACTTGTTTCGTTAGTCAATACATAAAACCAAATTAACTGCAAGTTGGTGTACTCAATCGAGTTTTAATGCTTGACCACAAACGACACAGTTGGCATTGATATATTTGGTATACATTTTTAATGCGTGTAAGTCGGTAATTTAAATTCTTTGCGTTAACCAGAAATCAGCAACATGCATCAGTTTTTTAAGATTATCGTGGTAAGTACTTATTTTTTATGGTATACATTTAAATATTATATACTTTATTTAGCTTAACAATTTAAATTAGGCTAGGATATCATACTGATAATATTTATCATGTAACTATAATTAGGTATTATTGTATCCTTGGGCAACGTTCTGTCTGAATGATTTTCACTATATTAATCGTTCAATTGTATAAATAAGAAACTATATAGACAAAATAATACCAGAAATATAAGATGCGGTAATTCAATTTATCTATGTTTCATATTCATTTGGACTTATTGGTTTTAATTTCAGAAGTTGGGTTACTTCCGCGAGTACTTGTTGAGCCTAGATCAATAATTATTTAATAATATTTTATTAATTGTTGTTTTTAATCCTAATTATATTGTTTTTCTTTTAGATCTGCATCGTAAGCGTTTTTTCTCTGTTTGTTCTTTCATCTGCTCAACGGCCGACATATGCCGGTATATCACCGAAAGGTTACCCAGAAGTGGCTTCGAGGTTTCGTGACCCTGCAGAAGAAAACAATGTAAATTCTACCGATATGACAATAATTAATAACAGATTCGGTGAAAGCAGTGATGATGCTGCACAAAATATTCCAACAGATGCCAGAGGAGACGTTCAGCTAGTGAACAGGTTAAATACGTGGCCGAGAGAAAACAGACCGTTTTGGTTACTTAATGCTCAACAGTTGGAAAAACATCGAAACCCTGAAAGGAAAAGGATTGTTGAGCAACAGAATTCAACGCAAAATTTAATTACTTCAAAATAGGGAGATCCCCTAAGAATTTTTATATTAAAAGATACAGTTGAATGTGACTTATGAATAACATTTGTAATACATATAAGTTCTCTTAAATTAAATGTTCTGTTTTATTCATCTTTTAGCATGAAACTCACTGCTGTCAAAAAAATTCTAATACACAACAATTATATTTTCTTGAATGATTAAGCAAGTTTGCTTTAAAGCGTGAATAAATTTGAAAAAAATAGATTATAACAATAGCCTTGAGTGGTCTTAAGGTAAGAACATCAGGCCACAAGAAAAGAAGACCGCAAATTTTATTATAGATATTCCACTTCACTAATCATAACGTCATCTACAATTGAGTTATGAAGTATTTTATATTACTCGTTTGAATAAAATTAAGTATAAACACTATCCGACCGATTATTAGTCAGTCCCACCAAATGCCACAACATAGTCAAACATAACCTCACTTCTTTGTTGATTTTTTCGACTGTGACGTGTTTTTTTTCTATGATGTTTTCAAAGGTGCAAATTTTTCATACTCTGAATTAGGAACTTTGATAAAAATCTTATTAGACCTAATCTATGAGTTTTATACAGTTTATTAATCTAGTAATTATTAATATAATAAAGGACACGAAATGGATTTACACAAACCAGTTGATCTAGGAAATAGGGTAGGTATTAAAAATTTTTTAATTTCTTCTTCTAAACTGATAAGATAATATCTTTAGTCCATAGAACAGCTCACTTCAGAGGAAAAAGCTAGGTAAGTTAAGTAATTGTTATATAAAATTGCACCATTTCACCAAATTGATTTTATTAGCACCATTATAAAAGCATTGGTCAAGGGACAAATAGTGGTTATAGTATTTATTGATTTAAAAAAGGCTTTTGATTTGATTAGTTGGGATTTGTTATTGAAAAAATTAGGATTGTCATAATATTAATTAGTCTCTACTGTTTTCTACATAATCTTTTAACTTACAGATATGAACACCAGCGTATGCATGAAAAACATAAAGGACATGAAGCGATGCATATGGAAATGATCCTCATTCTCATAGGATCTCTTGTAGTGGCCCAATTTTTACTAATAGAATGGAAAAGGCGACATTATAGAAGTTATTCAGTAGGTTCATTGTCACATTTAATAACTTCATAATATTTTTACAAATATCTCTTTATGTAGATTGTCACCCTTTTGGGCATGTGGCTAGTTCCTATTGCAATTTGCTTAAAAAGTCAGTGGTGGAGATTTATATTTATATGGTTGCTTTTTTCCTGTATAACCGGTCTTATCTTTAGACAAGCAGTTCGAAAACCTTTGAACGGTACCACTCCAAGGTAAATTCGAAGCTGAGACAAAAAAAAATGAAAAATGATTGAAATATTTCAGGTTGGTCTATAAATGGTTCCTACTTTTGTACAAACTGAGTTACATCCTTGGAATCATTGGTTATGTAATCATGATGGCCACATTTTTTGGACTTAATTTACTTTTTAATGCTAAAGCGGATAAGTGGATGGACACAGCGATTTTATTTATTTTTTATGGGCTTTACTATGGCGTTTTAGGGAGGGATATATCTGAGATATGTGCTGACAAAATGGCATCACATATTGGGGTAAGTTAGTATTTATTTCTACCAGTTAATATATATGGTAAAATTATATTTTTCTTATAGTATTATACACCTCAAGGTATGCCAACTAAGAACCTAGATCCTAATGTTTGTGCGATATGTGGAAATCGATTGCTTGTCGCTGCAGATGAGGAGGGAGTAATAGAAAACACATATCAGCTAAGTTGTGAACATGTGTAGGTGCTTCCCTATTTCTCTGCATTGTTGCTAATTCTATAAAATTTATTGTTTTTCTTTATAGGTTCCACGAATTTTGCATACGAGGCTGGTGCATTGTGGGCAAAAAACAAACTTGCCCCTATTGTAAAGAAAAAGTAGACCTAAAAAAAATATTCTCCAACCCTTGGGAGAAGCCTCACATGCTCTTTGGGCAATTGTTGGACTGGATCAGGTGGTTGGTGGCGTGGCAACCTTTAGTATTATTCTTAGTACAAGGAATTAATTATTTACTGGGTCTTGAATGAGACTGATACTTTATACGTATATAAAATTCGTTCCGAGGATCGTTTTTTTTCTTTGTTACATTTTTTATCAAGGTTTTTGTGATACGTATTAATTAAGAAGTTGAAAGAGAAAACCAAAAAATGTAGTTATTATTATTCTTGTTGTCAGCTAATATAAATCACGTAATTTTACGTGTTTAGTGTAAATTAATATAGTATAAACAAAATAAAAAGGGACGTGAAAAGAAACTTTATTCCATATTTATTGCAGCACTTCACAGTTTGTTTCGGTTTTTATAAACAATTGAGTGTGACAAATATTAATAATTTTCCTTTTGAATTCAATTTTTTCTTTTTTATCTGAATTAATGTAGTACATAATTATATTTGCCACGTAGTCATTTCAAGGAGGCATTACACGTCAAGGTATTACTGTGGAACGGTTATAATCGAGTCGCACTCCTATTTGCCTCCTTTATTGAATTAAATTATGTTGAATATTATAATTTTTTTGGCAAATACATGTGTTTTCTTTCTTCTTTTCAAAATAAAACAAAAGACAATTTATTTGCAAATGCTACACACTCTATTGTTTCTTTCAAAACAAAACATGTGGAACTTATGCGAACATGTTTTGAGACTTTTGCACTCATAAAAAAAGTCATTTTTTAGTGGTAAATTGCAGGCGGAACATACTCCTTCGGTCTCGATGGTATAATGAAAACTGAAGTTTCTATTCTCCGAGTGTTTCCTTTTAAAATATTTGATCATGAGGTCATTTAGCTAAAAAAAAAGTACCTACATAAAGACAATACTTAATAGAATTATAATTATAAATTAAACAGATATTTCTTATTCTCAAATTAGTATATGTATGTAAACCTAAAAAATCCTTACCTTCCTACATCCAGACTCGGTCTCATTATTACTGTTCAAAAATTTAAACATTGCCTCAGCATCGACTTTGGTCTCATGCTGCCTGTTCATAAAACTATGAGCAAATATACAACTATAATAAAAATCAACATTTAAGGCTCCCTTTGGTATAACACTGTCATATTTTTGAAGAATCCTTATGGCATTCTTCGCTCCCAATGACCATACAATGACTTTTGCCAGGTCTGACCAATTAATAAGCCCTTGTAGGTCTATTCGTTCGCCGCAGTTTAAACATAATCCCTCGTTCAGCTTTATGAAGTATCCTAGATATTTGAAAATAAAAACATTTGATTTTATTTATTTTAATTTTATTAAGCTTCATTTAAAGTGGCGAATTTTGAAGTAGGTCAAACAACTGCAAATTTAGGATAAACAACTGCCAAGATTTACAAGAGAAATTTTCAAAAGTTTTATTGATTTATTCAGGCAATTTCAGCAGTTTTTAAAAAATGTTCTAAACGGTTTATTTAAGTTTTTTTATTTCTTCTAGACAGTAAAATATAAAATCCTTACACACCTTATGTATAATAGAAGAACTAAAAGAATAATTATATTTTTTCTGAAATATCCTTGGCCTACTGAAATACAAACTAATCCAAGTGAGAGTATATAAATATATTTTTATTAAATTCTTGGAAAAGAATAATAAATAAGAAACAAAAACAAGTATTTTCTTTAAATTTATATCCTTCTTTATAGCATTGGAATAGCTTCAAACATATGCGTTACTCTTTATAAAATAAAGCAAGACCTGCTACTGCTAATTAAATGTATATTAATATACCTACCTATAATATCATGCCAACTATCATAGGACAACTCTAAAGTATGTTCCTTTAAAAGTTCCAAATCACTAAATTGAATTAAACCTGGAATATTTAAAGTAGGTTCAGTTTTGATTTTATGTTTCCATAAATAAGGAATAAATTTCTGCAGCTGAAACAAAAATATGGTATGCAAAACTAGTTTTATTTTTGTGTTTATTCTTACCTTGTCCTTATGACCACAATAATTATTGAAAATATCTATAATAATATTATAATAATTTGGTAAATGTTTGTGACATTTCGGCAAAGGATAGCCACACCGGCAAGAAAGATTATTCTGAGATTCATTACTTTTTATCACAGCTTCAGTTAACATATTTACACTTTCCAAATTTAAATCTTTAACCGTAATATTCCTGTCAAATATTTGTTTTAAAAACTGATTTTGGCACCACTCTTTAGAATCTTCTTTTAATTCGGTAGTTACATAATCAAGAAATCCGTTCAAAATTAAATAGATTTCGTTAGGAGTAACGGATTTGAGTAAATCTGCAACTTCTGGAATATCAATTTGACTAAAAAGTTCCGGATATTTAGTGTGTCTTGTGTTCTAAAAAAATACTTACCTGTGAGTTTTATTTAGCTGATATTGTTTCATTAAGAGTTTCAGATATTTATTAGTATCTTTATTAGTTTTTCTATGTGTTTCTTCATAGCCATTTGTATATAAATTGTCTACTGTCACGATCTGTTTCCTCGTAAACACTATTGCATTCATACTATTAACTTTATCCAATACAGGTTGAATTTTTTTCACAACCTCTTGATTAAGTATTTTATTCTTAAGTACGGAAAGAAGGTACAACTTTTTTGAGTCTTCCAACATCAATAATAATTCTTTGGTAAATGCTATACAAAGGTCAGCACAAAGCAAATATTGCTTGTTGTATAGGGTAGTTAATAGCAAATTTTCCAAGTCCATAACTAAAAAAATATTACCTTCTTGTGGAATGACTTAATTTAAAGTGATGTGCTCACCTGAAAATACGCCGATCTCCAAATCGTTCTTCCAAACGTAAAAGGTGTTATTTATGACGGCAACGTTTCTAATGCTACTTAAAAAATTTGTCCAGAATATCAGTTTGCTAGATATGGGATCAAAAATGTACACTCTTTCAGAATCATAGGTTAAAATAAACTTATCACAGAGCGGGTATATTTTTTGAAAATTAAAATTGTCATGCACCTAAAATACTTTATTATTACTACCTTTTTGCAGCTTTAGTTCTCAATGTACCTTTTCAGTTTTGGAATATTGTTTTTTTTGCATTGTAGATTCCTCCTTAGAGTCTATTATGAGATAATTGGTTGGTGCTACATCTAAAGAACTTTTAAACTGGTAAGTTACAAGTACTTTAGCATCATAACCTGCTTCCCAAATTCTAGCACCTGGCCTGGCACAGTATATTTTTGTATTTAGGCTCTTACAAGATTCATTTTCTATTACTGATTGACACGGATTGTGAGAAGTTTCTTTAATAATACTTTCTTCTGAAAAATGTATCTTTAACACAGCATACTGTTATTAAAATGATTAAAGATGAAGAAATTACCCAAAGAATCACCATTATGATGACAAAAACAGGCACCAAAACTACCATCTCTTAACTTTTTCCCAACTTGCATATAAGTTTCCTTTTCTGTATCACACAAAAATGTTTTTGTCTTAGTTGAAATGAGCACATAAGATTCAAAAGTGTCAATCTGAATTATTTCTGAGTCTAATGTCATTAGAGATGCGGCTGGTATTTGTAACATGGCCTTTGTTTGAAACTAAAATTATCAAGTTTAGAATATGATGCACATAGACAATCAGAATTGAATTAACCCCAGATGAATATGTAGCTGTGACCACAGAGACTTTTCCTGCTTCATCTCCTACATAAAGTTCATTCCTGCGCCACTTAATGTATGTAACATTATTCCCTTCATGTTCACTAAATACTTGGTATTGATTGCTGGAATCTTCAAGAAATTGGTCAAGAATAAAAATTAGACCTTTAGAAGTTGCTACACCAATATACTGCCCACCCTCGCTTATGGCAACTAGCATTGCAGATCCTTCCTAAAAATTTCAAAGGTTCTTGTTGATTGTAAAGTATTAAGGTTATAAATTTACCTTGCTAGGAATTAATTTTAAGAAAACACATGGGTCTTTCTTAAAAATATAAATGCCTCCACTTGTTGCACCAAATACCAGTAAATGTGGAGATGAATCGAAACAAGTCAGCTGAAAACCAAACAATTTCTTTTATAATACTAGGAATCCAAAAAAAAATTTAAAATTTAGAGTCACTGATTAAGTATTTTTCTTTTTAATAAATATCAAATTCAAACCTATTATAATTTTTCATGACAAGAGTATCTAAGAATTATTTAGTTGGTTATTTGTTTCTTTTTCAAAAGTAAATTTAATGGATGGCAAAGAGTGATTGAGTTGTTTGACAAAATGATCAATCAACCCTAGGTCCATTTTAGTTATAATTTTTTATTTTCTTTTCAAGAATATTATAATAATTGAATGCAGGTTATTTTTAAAATATTAATACTAATAGTTACTACTGTATAAAATGTTTTTTATAAATATATAAATACAAATAACAAAATAATAACTTTACTTTGCATTTAGTATTTACCTTTATCCTTTGCATAGGTTGAAAAGTATTTTTAATGACATTATTAATATCGCTCAAATGCTCTACTAAAAGCAATTTTTCATTCATATTCTCTCGATTATAAAATTCACGAATAGATAAAAAAATAGGACTAAAAATCAAAAGAAAAAAAACGAATCAACTAGAAGAGTAAAAGTTAGGTTATGTTATTAAATTATTCGTCATCTGACAGGTTTGTCGCCAACCTAACCAAAAAAAAACTTGTGTGGCAGCCCTGACGTTTGACTTTGACGTTTCGTTCAATTTGTTTCCTCTCGTGTTTTCGGCCTTTGCCCCAATCGCCTTATACTCCTCATTGAATGACATTTTAATATTCTTTTATCGTCCCACAGTAACATTTTTGAATATTTCCATAAATAAACGGTGTCATATTTGAATAAACAGTATAGTCATCACTCGATTAAAACAAGAACAGCAGAAAAATGGCCGAGGACGCCGAGAAAATGGTCGAATCCACCGGATTTTTCAAAAGTATTTTTAGTGAAATCTTGGAGAGTCCTCTGAATATCGGTCTGGTTGCCGCTTGTATATTTTTAATTTATCGAATAATTAAGAGCCGCCAGGAAGAACAACGGAGCGAACCGGAAGAAAAACCGATACCGAAAATGAAGAAGAGAGACTTTACAATTTTGGAATTGAAACAGTACACAGGACAACAGGAAGACGGAAGAGTCCTTATTGCCGTTAATGGAAAAGTTTATGATGTCACCAAAGGAAAAAGATTCTACGGACCAGGTAATTAGTTAATTATGTCATCCTTATCAATGATTGCATTATCATGTCAATACTATAACCTTACACAATAATTAAAACACTTGTGCCTTACAACTATCCTTTTACAATGGGATTCTTGCTTGTATTTTATAATTCTTATGATGCTATTTTATTAGCTAATAATATTCTTTGCAAATAAATGAATTAATTATAATTACATAATTCAACTATAAAATTGAAACAGGCGGACCATATGCGGCATTTGCTGGAACTGATGCTTCCAGAGGTTTGGCCACATTCAATGTGGCTCCTGGTGGTGATCAGTATGATGATCTAAGTGATTTATCCCCTATGGAAATGGAGTCAGTTAAAGAGTGGGAGTTACAGTTCAATGGTAAGATTTGTAATTGTTATTAAATTAACTGAATTAAATATTAATGTCCAAGGTATTGTTTCTCAATGTTCAGTTTGGCCTGGAGCTTTGACTCAACTTTTAATTTGGAAGTAAAAATGGGCTGTTTGTTTAGTATAATATTGTCTTTTTCCTAGAAAAATACGAGTATGTGGGTCGCTTACTAAAACCGGGTGAGCAACCAAACAATTATTCAGATGAGGAAGATGAGTCGAATACAGAAAAGTCCAAGGATGAGTAATCCCACTTTCTTTTACTTTTTTTTTTACACAAAGGCTGATCAGATATGTTATGTGCAGCGTTGGATTAATATTTTCTTTTATATTAAAGCCAAAAACCCTTTTTAAACATGTTATGACTGATAAAACATAAGCATTGCTAACCATACAAAGGCAAACATTGCACATAACAGATAGGTATAAACACAGTTTAATTATTATGTATGTATAATGATAATAAAAGAATGATATATTATATATATAAAGTTTGAAAAAAAATTACTATAATTTTATAAGTATATCTTGTTGGTTGTTGTATTTTAATTTATATATATTGTGTAATTGGAGAGGGTTCAGTTATTGCTTTTGGTTTTGCTAGATGTTCTGCTTTGTAATACTGTTGTTTTTTAATTATTTAAATAAGTTTTATTGTTGCAGTTAACCAATCTTTTTTTTAAGATACTTTTCCAGTGAATGCAATATTTATTTATATACTTTTACTTTAAGAAGGTGTAAAGTTTAATGGATTTAAATATACAAACAAAAAAAAGTATTTGGCATGTTTTATTCAAACCAGTGTAGTTTATAATAGTAATAGGGCTCTATACAGGGTGTTTGTATACTTATCCATACTAGTGTCTCTATACTTATCCAATAATTGTGATAAGAGTTTAAGCACCAAACTTTTCCTTAAGAAATTTGTAACTGTTTTGTAATGGTCTAGTCCCTTGGCCAGCAAGATCACCTGATTTGACACCTTTTAGGGTTCTCTGTCATAAGAGTAGGGATTATTTACAATCATTCCTCTATAGATTAGACCAATATTAAGGAATATTATAGCCTTGATAAACTTCTTAATGATACCTTTTAACCTGTGTTAAAACTCTGTGTTTTGGCAGTAGTTTTACTTATTTTGAATTTTTATTCTTAAAATTTGTAACTTAATAGTTTTTAGTAATACCTATAACACATTTTCTTTCTTTCTGACATATAGTCGCCAAGTCTCCAGTTAGCAAAAGGGACAAATAAAACACTCACTTTTTCCCATATCCATCACTGGACATCTTATAAAATTAGAAAACTATGAACATTCACCAAATTTCACTTTTATTATCAACAATAACAAAGGGTTTACATAACATGGTCTTTAATAACTGACCAAAGCATTCGAAACCACACAATAAAAATGAATCCAAAGAACAACTTACATTTTTATTGATCCCTTGCACATGGATTTATTTAAAAAGACCACAAACTAACAATAAATATCTATAAATCACATGCCACCACTCTTCTGAAGCAACTGTGCAAATCTATTCGTAATAAGTAAGGAAACATCTATGAACCTGTCCACACAGTTGGTTAAACACGTCTCCGTTCTACTGTCCAGTTTGTTCGATGGTTTGTCCACACATTTTTCCCAACAGAAGTCGTTAAACTCGTGGATCTAGATATAAAAGGGGTTAGAAGGAATAGGTTTCTAGTATGTATTTATCGGGGAAATGATTTATGAGAAAAATTAAAGAAATGTGACTGAACCTAACCTGTGCATTGAATTGTGCCTTTTGCTTTTCTACCATTAAGAATTCTTGTAGCTCTTTATCTCCCGCCTTAGATGTGAGGTCTGAAAAAGCGGAATCTCCAAAATCTGAACTCATAATTGCTCTGGATTTTAATTATTTTTAAAATAAAGAAAAAATCAAATTGTGATCCCAACAGATTTAACCAAACAAAATGTTTTGACTTTGACAGAAATATTAGACACTAAGGTTTTTTTTACATACAGCTTTCTGAACTGATGTGTTGCTACAATTATCAAAAACGGAAACGGTTATAGTCTAAAGGCCGCTTCACAACTGCCCGGGAACGAGAACGCAAACGAAGAGAGGGTTAAAAGACATTCTTTTATTTATTTATTTATTTATTTATTAGTTGATTTTGAAAGTAATTGCTCGGAAAAAAATATAAAGAATTAATGGATTTTTGTATTTTTAATGATTTTGGCAACATTCTCTCTTAAATATCTATACAAAGGGTACCTGAACTTTCTAGTTAGTCTGGTTATGCGCATTCCACTTTTCCAGAAAAACTTAAAATAGAAGTTAATGTCCTTTATGTATTCAGAAATGGTTCTCACAAAGATATTGAAAATTATAGACCAATAAGCGTACTCAATTCTTCTTTTAAAAAATTTTCTTGCTGGAAAATATACACTTTCAAGTTTGTGCCAATTTGCCCCCCAACCTTTTGATGCGTTTCAGAACTTTTGGTCTGAACTTAGATAAAATGTTGTCATATAGTGCAGGATACATTCTTTTCTATTTGAAAAAAAAGACATTTCTTGATCATGCGTTTTCATGTGCTTCAAATATGTTTATAAATAGATATTTTTCACGCCTTTCCTTCGTCCATTACCTAGAAAATATTAAAAAATAAAGT
This sequence comes from Anthonomus grandis grandis, assembly GCF_022605725.1. Classification (NCBI taxonomy): domain Eukaryota; kingdom Metazoa; phylum Arthropoda; class Insecta; order Coleoptera; family Curculionidae; genus Anthonomus; species Anthonomus grandis. Next base: position 24,481 of record NC_065559.1, read on the forward strand.
ATTAAATAATAATAAATTTCAAAGGTAAAAACGTGATCTTGAATTTACAAATATTAAAAGAAAAAGTAAAGTTGTTTTGGCCTAAAAGGAACGAAAAAATATTCCTAGATAACACGAAAATCCTATTATTGGCGATTCTCTTTACAAAATAATTCTTTTTTTATTGCTATGCTGTAATCAAATTTCCGGAAATTAATAAATAAATAAATTTTCCAAAACAATTCCATCAAATCGGAACCACTTGATCTTAGTTTTTCAATAATCTTACTCACCTATAGTCTGATTCATCTTGGCATTTCCATTGATAATATTGTTATCTTAGATTGCTGATAAAGCCATGGAGGTATATAATGGTACAACAATGGATTGAACTACAGTTTTCACCAAAAAAAATAACCAAAAGTTTTTAAAATGCTTAATGACTTAGTTTATATATTATTGATTTTTAATGTTTTTGTCTACGAAGTCTCTTCTCACGGGTACATGTTAACGCCCGTTAATAGAGCTTCCCGATGGAGACTAAATACGTCTGATACATCAATACTACGAAATTATGATGATAACGCTTATTATTGCGGAGGATATGGGGTAAGTTAATATATATCATAAAATAAATCAACAATGTTATGAACACATTGAAAAGATTTGTGGAGATGTATGGAAAGTACTACATTTTGCAATGATACAATATTGTATTTTCAGCAACAAATTAAATTTTAATCTGGTTAATAAGTAAATGAACTAAAAACAATTAGAAAACTTTAAATTGTAGGTTCAATACAATACAAATGGCGGTAAATGTGGCCCTTGCGGTGACAATTGGCTTGATCCTACCCCAAGAAGCAACGAAAATACCGGTACATATGGGAACGGTGTAGTAGTTGCTACTTATAAATCGGGAAGCATTATAAAGACCAATATTAGAATTACAACTAATCATTTAGGAAAGATATCTTATCAGTAAGTAGATGTATAAAATTATCTGGGTGGCTTTTTTATGCAAATTTTGATTTTCTCTTAGATTATGTAAATTAAATAATACCTTATTGCCGGAAACAGAAGAATGTTTTCAAACATTGACATTATTAAATGGCGAAACTCACCAGATAATTAACAAATACGACTATAATGTAACCAGTTACGTTCAGTTGCCTGACTATTTGATATGCGATAGATGTGTTCTCAGATGGCACTATTCTGCTGGTAAGTAATTGCAAACATTAACAAGTTCCTTTAAAATCCTGATACGAAGGTTATTCTCAAGTCCAGGAAAATATAAATATAATTTAGTTTTTACATTTATTTAATTGAGAACTTAATTCATTCAATTTTTTTTTCCAGGCAACAATTGGGGTTCTTGTGGAAACGGAACTTCTGCCGTTGGTTGTGGACCCCAAGAAACTTTTCGGTCGTGCGCGGATATTAGAATTCTTCCCAGTTTCTTTTGGTTTTTTAGACCTTTTAGAGTTTGATTTTTATAGAGGAATTAGTTAAGTCATTAAAATGTAAGATGCACTTTTGCGATTTTTTATTTTTATAAGAAAAATAAATAAAGTCCTCTTGGCTATATCCCTTATTTTATTTGCACAATAGACTTTATGGACCTTTACAGAATATCCATGTAAACCTTAACAATCTATAAGGATATAGGTTAAAGTTGGCATCTGCTTTGGCTCGTTTTAGTGCATAATATTGGCAACATTTAAATGTCCCGCCTTTATTAATAAGGTTGGTAACTAAGTGGAGATGACAAGCGACAGCCAGGTCTAAAGAAACTTTTCCAGACCTAGGGACTTATTTATTTCATTATAATATTCTGTCCGGAATAAATGATTACTTTTTTCCTGGAAATTAGTGTGGATATAGTACTCATGAAAATATTTTTTTAAGGCATCAAAAAAAAACCCTCCTAAAAGGTCTCAGACACTCGATGAACCACGTTGTCCTATGGGGCCAAACCCTTAATAATCATAACACTTAAACACGTCAACACTCACGTAATTAATAACGAACACCATGTCATATAGTGAACAAATATTAATTGATCCGAGACGTATTAACAATATGGACATCATCAATAACAACACTTTGTAAAACATATACTAATAAATGGATTATTCAAATGATATTTTCATTAAAAAGTAGACCGTATATAAAAGACGTTAATATTAAAGAGATGCGCGTTCAATAATATACCTACAAAAGAACCGAATTCATATAGGAGGCATCAATCATCCGGTACGACCCATTCGTTTAAAAAATTTCAACGAGAATTACATATTAATAAATTAAGATATTTAGTAAATAGTGTATGTGGATAATTAATCATATTGTGGGCCAATCGTTTTAATTCTTGACAGCTGGAAACGAAATATAAAATGTCTGTTTGAAATTGTATTAATAAGTTGTCTTTGTATTGTTCATTTATTCCTGTGTATTCGGTGTCATCCACTTAATTAATCAGTTTTATCAGAGTGACTAGATAAGAATCTATATAGGTATATATATTTTTTAACTTTAAACAACCGAAAACCAATCATACTGTGTGCAGATAACCGTATTGAAAAAAAAGGTATAAATCAAATAAAAAATAAGCAGAATAAAATTAAAATCCTATATATATATATATGAGAGAAACCAAATAGTTTGTTAGGCAGAAGGTTTAGGTATTAATGGCCGCTAAAGGAGATTTAAAGGATTATCTGGTGTGGTCCTGTAATCTTATATGGAAAGGTTTACATAAATAGACTTAAAGGTAAATACGAGAATGCATGAATAAATAGATCTTAGGTATATGGTTTACTGACATTTAAATGTACAATAAGTTGCTTGGTGCAGGTGCAATTCTCTGGGATGTATTTCAATTTTATATGCAGTTATCTTAAGAATTTCGAACTCTTAAAAATTTAAAACTCTTACTTAGAATTTAAATTAACGTTTCTTCTACCTTAAGAAAGAATAAGAATTTTTTAATTAAAAACAATTTTGTTCAATCAAAATCCTAGAGGATGAGTTCAAGGGTAAAAATGTAATCTAGCGTTAAAAACGTATATTATGTCCTATACAATCCATTGGCTACAAAATTAACATCCAGAAGACGTCCATGGACATTTTGATCTAGTTTGGACAAATGTAGGTAGTCACCAACCTGACTAATAAAAGGCGGGACGTTTAATGTTGGCTTATTACGTACAACGAACCACAATAATAACAGGTAAGCAGATGCCAACTTTATTCTATATCCTAGTTGATAATAATCCTTATTTATTAACTAAAAGGGACTGAAGCGATTATTACAAGGCAAAGAAAGGGAGAAATGAGAATTCGCCGACATTTATGACTCGAACACCTCCTCATTATACCGCGGTGTCGGCGGCGAATCGAATCAAAGGTGTGAACTATATAATTACAAAACAATAGATTAGAAAAGCGAACAATGGCGACCGCCATATTTACAATGGCGAGTTTCATTGTAACCGATGACGTAGCCGGTAAGAATGACGGTAAACACAATACACGCGTCCGGCCTGTCATTAAAAAACACTTTTTGAGTCCACCGGTGGTTAAGTTATTAAATACGATGACCCGCATTCACTTGTCTCGGTGTTATTCTTAAACTATGGTTTTTTTTCCTTCTTGAAACGAAATGCCCAATTAAACCTGCTATACTGTTAGGTCTTTAATTATGAGAGATATAACGCATTTGCCGACGAGAACATTCATGTTGAGTGAAAAAATGTATTTAATTTCCTATAAAAGTCCAGTGGACAAAATGTACGCCACTGACTTTTTTGTAACGTCCAGATTTTTTTTCTGTATCACACATTTATGTGGTTTTAAATTATTGTTGTTGAACCAACCGGTATGCGGAGGAGGATCGGTCAGTGTATGAGAAGTTCAAAGCTAAAGTGGACCAAGTACATCGAGATTCCATAGATGTTCTTTTATGAGAACAAAGCAACAGATCTGTTACAAATTTGAAGGTGTTTGATTACGAGCCCAAATTCTCAAAACTAAATATAACATTTTTCAAAATCAACTTGAAACTATTATTATTTTTTATTTATTAAAAAAAACTCTACTGCAATATTAAGCCACCAAACAGTCATTTATTACATGCAAACATACGCTCGTTTAAAGACCAACAATTACCGTTAATATTAATGCACAAATTGCAGAGCAGAAAAAATCCCCAGAAGACAAAATACGAAAAATATAATTAATTCAGCATAACAGTGGTGTTGTTCTAGGGTTGTTGCGGTCAAAGGCCACCAACCAAACCGTAATTTACTGTTATAGTTGTACTTCGCATTGCACACCTGTTCAATCCCACGATCCATATTGTAAGTGTAGACGCCCCCTGGACGGCAATATCAACAATTACGGTAATATTTAAGTTTTTTGGACACGAATGGTTTAATCGGCGTTTTAATTATAAATTATTAGGGATCCTTCGGAAATAATTTATTTTTTGTTAATATTTAATTGGTCGATTTTTAGCAAATATTTGCCTGAAATGATAATCTTCAGATTTCTTTGATCTAAGCGGCATAATCCGGGCGTAAGTGAGAAGTGTTTAAACAATATCCCAACAGAAATTAAAGTAAATAACTTAAAACGACTTCAAATGCTTGGAAGTCGTAAAAATTACCATCCATAGAATCTATAGATCAATCCACATTCTATCCGAACTGACAATCCTTTTTGACCCAACTAAAAACGTGTATTCTCACGAGCTATCAAAATATTTTTCGAATCGGAAACTTAATATAAAAATATTTAAGGCCAGGAGAAATGGCCGGTTTTACAACATGAACAGCGAGACACGATCATCGTCGGACGGCAGCGAGTCGGCATGGAGCGATACATCAAAAATAGTCAAACCGATTGACGTTTAACCACCATATCCGAGATAGTTATCGCTCATCGGATCTCTTATAACTATGCCTCTTCTTCGACGTTATACGAGGGCAATTTTATATTTACTTCAGTTCTTAATGTTTCCTGAATACTCCAGGACTCGTTTTGTGTATTTGTTCTTTTTTCACTGCTCTGTTCTTCCTTCAGGAAATGTCAAATATAGTGGAATGCCTGGAAGTATAGATCTATTCCACTGATTATAAATAGATCTACTGTATTAGAATATTTGATCTAATCTTCCAGGCATTCTATTCATTTTATAGATAGATGTTGGCATTACATAAAAAAATACCTATTTTATTGAGTATTGGTTGAGGTAAATCCATTTTTTAATAAATTGGAATCTAGTATATGTTAGCTTCTCATTATTTTACTTTTCCAGAAAAATTGAGCTAAGACTGTTTGATATATTTCAGAAGGGCCAAAAGTTACATGAAGTATTCGATACATTTGAAAAGCAAATTGACTTCGTAGAATGGTATATTAGTGCAATATCAATGATGCTCAATTTAATATTCGTAAGAATTCTAAACATTTTGATAGTACGATGTTACTACAAACATTGAAAGAATGAATCAAGTTTGTTCCATATGGAACAACTTTGATGAATAATAAGTTTTCTTTTTAGGTTGATGGTCTTAAGCAAGTTGTGTTTTTTATTAAAAATTTTGCCTCAGTATATTTATTAATGCTGAAATTTGATAGGGTTATATTCATGATTATATACTCGTTGTTCTGAATCCATGAAACCATCTAGAAAGTGACATCTCTTGTCATTTATTCTATTAGGTACTCATAATAAGTACATTTACAAAAACTTTTATATGGTGAATAATGGAATGACTGTATTGGTCAAATTAAGAGCCCCTGTATAAAATGAAGCGGCGATAAAATAGATATAAGCGGTAAAATTGATGCGTTTAAAAGATCTGCGGCGACCGAGGTATTTATATGGATCCTTTAACAATTGACTGACATTCAAAGGTACCGCCCGTTGTTCGCTAAGAGCACTCCTGACACTGACGCGACCGCTGACATTCTTCACTCGCTCTAATCCATATCGGACAACGGACGTTATATCTCTCTTCTTCTCTATCTTCGCCGATTAGATATGCATCATCGTGTATTTTGATCACGATTATGAAGGTTATTAAAAACTGACACACTATAGTTTAATGACAGTTACATTTAATGTGATCCATTGTGTCGTCTTCATTCAGGCTTAATATCAATTTGAACAAGTATCTATTTAATTAACGGTGACCTGTTACCAAAGTATATAGATTTCAACTGTTAGACTGTGCTGTTACCATCAGGCCCAGGTCAGAAAAGTTTTGCAAATTGCTTACTCTAAATTACAGCCATGAACATCATCTTGGTATATTGATGATTGCTCTTGTTGTGGCTGTGTCACTTGATCCAGCTGTTTTTGAAATCGGTTTAAATTAGAAAACTATTAGGTTACAGCTCTATTACTTTAAAAAAATGATTAATCATCGTAAGTCATCAATATAGGCATTAGTAGTAAATCTCCGCAAGCATAATCCGTGTTGGGCGACAAAAATGACGATAACGTATGTATCCCCGATATACGTTCTAATATTCTCTTCGAAACTGGTTCCTCGTCCGCGGTACCTTTTTATCAGCGGTACCACAAGAGATAATTGTAATTTATCGAAAATGGGCACTCGCGCCGCTAGTTAGTTTAATGCCGCCGTCAGAACCCCGTATACGACTTTATTTCGACCCGTATATTTGATTTATGAGCGCATATTTTGGTTACGGATTAATCTTTTTAATATGCGTTAATTGCTGTTGCGTATAATTTATTTAGTAATTTTTATATATGTATTTCTTCATGAGAAGAAATTCGTATTGGAGAGTCAAAGCAAATATTAATCGCTTATAGGTATCACGTCATAATAGGTACATAGTTTATATTCTCAGGGTTTTGACTGCAAGCAAAAAAAAACACAAATAAAAAAACAGTTTCATTTGTAACCCCTACATAGATTACATTAAAATCATATAACTCTTAAATTCTTTTTTGTACTGGTGGTGGTACTCTTTCGCAAATTGGGGGTCTAAACGTGGGACCTCTTCTTCAGTACACTATAACTAAAAGTGTATTTCTTCAAAAAAAATATATGTTTTTGTCACTGCTCAAGAAAACTTACATATCAACAGTTTAATATAGGGAATTAAGATCGCTGGGGGGTAGATCGGAGCAGCGGGTCGTCTCGTCCGCAGACACGTTAACACGGTATTAATATGGACTCGACACGAGAACGCGGGCATTCCTCGCTTAATTTCTTTGTGATCGTATACAATGACCAGTAATAAAAACAACACTATTCAGATAAAGAACTGCCATATTTTCACGTCTGGTATATATGCACGCGTTAATTTATTATGGTACGATATTTGGGTGCATCGATGAAAAAAAAGGACAATTTTTTTGACGCCATAAAAGGCTATATACAACAGAAAACTGCATTTTAGCATTTAACCACTTTATCCATTCATTTATTTATTAGAGGACAAATGAATCCAAGAATAATTGCTTGAAATTCAAATTTTTGAAATAAAATAAAAAATTACTTTCAGTCAAGAATTTGTATATAAACAATGACTATTAAAATTTCCGCCTTTAAATACCGGAGATACATTAAAGAAAATATTAGTGGGCCTAAGATCACACGACTGAAGTAATATAGAATAATTAATACATTGAATAACAAAAAAATGTATAACATTGTTCAAAAACGAAATGAAATAACGAAATAATCAAGAAATCACCGTTCGCGTAACGCTATCAAACTCACAAACGAACTACTGACTGAAATATATATATATATTTCATGCACTGGCTATGAGAAGAAGAGAGAAAGAAAATGTGGCTTTTCTTGCTCCTACAGTAAAATATCTAGAGATTTTGTATGTGAAAATTTGTATACGGGTTTTTCAATTAAATTCATTGGACACCTACTTCAAGGTTTTTAAAAAAATATACAAAGTGCAAAAAAAAAATTTTTAAAAAAGTAATTTTTTTTTCCTAATAAATTGAGAAAATGGCCATAACTCAAAAACCAGTGCACCTACAGACCTGAAGGTTTGTATAACATATTTCAAAATGTCCAAAAGATACATTAAAGTTTAATATGATTCAACAAGCTCCTACTAAGCTTGGAAATATTTAAATCAGTTGCACAGCAATTATTTTCTTACGAAGTGTGTTATATGGATATATAAAAGCCACGGGGGTTAACAGGAAGGGTTTAAGACATTCTTGCACTCATCCAGCTGAAGGGATGACACAAAAAGGGGAAGTACACGCAGCACGAAAGTTCCTTACACACAAAAACGCTTTCTACGTTCTACTTCAGCAAACTTCCCTTTTTTCACCGGTACTTTAAATTTTTCATTCGGTTTGTTCTGCATAATGGCAAAAATACGGCATTGTGGCCTCTGGAGTGACTGACACTCACAAGCTCAACCGTTCGGAATAAATGTTTCAATTACGTTTTAATGTGACCGTTTCGGGTCTTTTAATCCGATTAGAGAGAAAACGCATTCGGATACGTACATACATAGGAAAAAAAATATTAAAAAATATATTTAACACTCTGCGTTCGGAATCAAAGGTGAGACCAGATAATGCATTTATATAAAGGAGGGGGTTTAAAAATAACCACATGGAGACTATAACAAAAGAAACGTTGGTTGACATGACGTCTCTTTAAAGCTGACATGTTGACTAGGTGTGAATGAAAAGGGGCAATCATTAATAATGAGATGTATGGTCTTGTAATGTTGACTAAATAAAGTTTACGTTTTTTTTACGCCAAAAACCTTGGAATCAATAAAAACTTAGAACGTAAAAGTTCTTTATTAGTAGATCCACTTTTTTATTGAAAATTATTAAAATCTTTTATTGTCATTGTTAAAATTCTAACTTTGGCAATAGAATTTGAAATTCATTGATGAGTTTGAGTTTCTTCACCATCTATTCTAATCTTAGTCATATTCAATATATGTATACCAATATATGCCGATCTTTGTTTACCATATTATAAATTGGATGAGCTGTAAAGTTGATTTTGAAAGTATGACATAGTAAACTGCAACCCATATTTTATACATAGAATATATTAGTTGTCATTTAAATGTCTAAAAACGCGCTACTGACAGGTGATGAATCCATATAGCGAAAATTTTAATTTTTTATTATTAGCTCTTCTGAAAACAAAATATACATTTCTAATGTTGTTTTTCATCCTGAATTGTGTATTATTATTACGGTATATTATTTTCCGGTATTCTCACATTACTAAAACGTTACATGCAAACAGTTTGGTCGAACGACGTGGGAAAGATCACCTGGACTATTCAATATTTATAAAACAATTGACCACAATTGAAATCCAAGTGTTTTTCGATCAAATTATGAAATAATACACAAAACCCTGACAGTAGTAATTTGAATGTTAAAGTACGGGGGAAAGTTTACTAAACATTTATAAAGAAAATGCTTATGTTTTTCGAAGTGAATGCAGAAGTCGTTTTACTAAAAACTTATCCATTTTTTTATTAAAAGCTTTCTGTTGGTTGTTCTTCTCATTGCTACTGGTAGAATGTTTTAGATATTAACATCATATTTATTAGGAAAAAACAAATTCAAAAATTAATATCTCCGCCTTTATCCTGTACCTATCTATCTAGTTATCAATCATATTCTAAATGAGACCTGGAAAGTTTCAAAGTGTTTAATTGCAAAAAACGCACGTTTAAAAACGCAGTAGGTACATTTAAACAGCTTACATACTTATTATTATAGTTATTGTATTTTATGTTAAAGCTTTCACGCAACGTCGTATATTATCTTACAAGATCCACGCATCAATGCTTCGTTAATCTTGTCCAGCAACTCGCTATGGAAAAACAGGTAGCGCGTATTGTGGTTTGCATAGCTCACCAAAACATCTCCGACATACCGTCGTATATTTTAACTAAACTTAATTATTAATCACGTATACAATCTGGAATGCCTGAATACGAAATTAGCACCGAAAAAAAAACGACGCAGCGAAAGACCGAACCGTATAATTTATTCACATTCATTCATCAACAACCTTGTCATAGCTGCCATTGTAACGGGCGAACTATTCCATTACTTTAATCGTGCAAATATTTGAAGTTGCACCCCGAAATACCACGGAGTCGACTAACTGGCCCTTCTTCATTTTTTACGACACGCTAACATGTCATATTCAAGTCTATTTTATTGGGTAGTTTACATTAAAAATAAATTTGAAAAATAGTAGCAATTATTAAAAAGAAAATTGACATATTTAAGGGAATTCATAAAATCATACATTCTGACACAGGTACAAATATGATTTATTATCTGCTAGGATCCCGGTGTCATCCGCTTATCTTATATTAGTGATGCGAACTCCATTCACCTTAAATCCACCCATATCTTTCTTTAGAGGTTTTTTGCTTTTCACTTTGGTCAGTTCTTGTGTAGAAGGAATTATATTTTTGCTGCAGTAACTTAATTCTTCGGATAGATACACCTCTTTGTTTTTCTATACTTCCTCTTTGTCTGTATTTTCGTATCGTATTGAGGTAAAAATTAACTATTCAACTACCTGGAAGAAATAAAAAATGCATAGCCTTTGGCCACATATCACCAACAAATTAGAACTTCTTCCTAGCCTTAATAGCAAACTGTTAAAAAAAATACATATGTATAATAAGGAATACCCTATGATGTCACCTTATCCGGGGATTTTTATTCCCTATATGCCGGTGAATAGGTGTGGGTGTAACCAGCCACTTTATCGGCACATCGGTACCTCTTTTCATCGATTTAATTGAATACAATCCGTATCGCTTTTGTCCCATTATCACAGATTTTCTTCATGTGGTTCTAAAATGCCGCCAATAAAATATTTACGGGTATACATCGCGCTCACCCCGTCCCTTTACATTGGCCTAAGGGGGGGATCTTAAATTACACCACTTAAGGATCTAATTACGCCTTATTCTCAATTCTAAAGCAAAGGAAGCAGTATTTATATTATAAGCCGGTTTTTTTTCTTCTCCAGTTAAAATAGCGTATATACTCCTTTCAGTCTTTTCAGAGGGTGATGGAAGGAAGGCCCACTTTTTTTCCCTTTTTTCGAGGCGAAGTTTACCAACAATGGGACAGCACATATCAAACTGCAGCACTACTTCTCCCTCTTTTGGCATTCATATAATATGTATAATAAGTAAGAGAAAAAAGTATGAAATATTCAGGAGATTAAGATCCGAAGACTGTGAGAGCCAATCAAATGTGTTCGTTAAACCAATTTTTAATAAATTGGAGACAGTAGTCAAAAGGTTTAGTATAAGAAAATGAGATGATCGCTTAATGTGTCAAAAAGGTGTAAAATTTTAATAATTTTGCTTTTCGACCAAGTACACTAAAAAGAATGTTTTTCCATGGATAGAACTTATAAATTATCTCAACAGTGGTTTTAAATTTAAAGCTGTTGTATGGAAGTTTTACAAATCAGTTTTTCTTTTTCGTATTCTTCCTCTGTTTTTCTCCTACTACTAATTTTATTTAGAAGCTCAATCAACCCAAGCGTCACCGTATTTATACAAACGCTATAGACATTGATATTTCCCATACAATTATTATTAAACAACAATAATACAGCACATTTATCACAAATGAATTGTCAGAACGATAATTGTGATACGGCCATTGTAATCATAAAAATCGAACAAAATGAGAGAAAAAAAAACCATTAGGCAATACATAATATTACATGCAAGGAATGTCTCTATTGTTATATTATTACTATACAGTACTTAATAATGGTTATAACAAATTACATTCAGCGTTGAAAAATCGGAAATACAATTTAACACGGCGAGTATGATAAAAACCGTTTCGTTTAATGGGAGTATTTAATGTAAAATGACGTTGCTGGGGCAAGTTAGAAAGTTGATTATTTAATGATTAATTAATAAAGGCCAATAAATAATATTGTTTTGTATGCATGTCTATTAAATGGAGTTTAAATTATTGCATTAGTAATAATGCAGGTATTGATTTAGGCGGGAAATGTCAAATTTAAATACCCGTTTTGGTTATACGACATTAAGAAATGATGAAAAAAAATATATTCCGGCTGATTTACTTCGTTAAAATATCAAATTTGTTATATCTTCGGCTACATCGTAATTTAATTAAAGAGGGTTAACATTTAAAAAAAAATGCAAATAATGACATAATAAAAATTTATTGCTCTACAATATTTACTAATATACACTATATACATCACAGAAAGGCTACAAATATTGTGTTTAACTATTTATATAAACATAATACGAAAGTGCATTTATTATGAATGTAAATTAATAAAGGACATAATAAGCAATTTTAAAGCATGTTTACTGATTAAATTCAAATTTGAAAATATCGGTATGAATACAAGAAAAGCCCGTTTAAGCCCTTAACCCTCTTCTTAATCTTTCCGTTATCCAACAACAATTATTTACATATTTTTAAAATATTTACATTAATCATTATATTTACACCTAAATACAAAATATTAAATTAAAATATTTACATGTTAAATAAATAATTTGCATATTAAACGAGCCGGATACAAAATAACGCATGAATTATCTGTCGTATAACGCGAAAAATCGTTATGGAAAATGGGATTAACGTCCGGGTTGTGCAAATAATCCGTTTATATTTGCAAGAATTAATTAATTATTGTAAATTAGATCGACAATTTAAAAGTATAAAATGTCAATAAATACGTTGAAGAGTTAACATTGTTCACTTGATTAAAACAATATTTAGTTATTAAAAACGCTTAATAATTGTATATGTATAAAATTTTAAGTGCCATTTACGGTTGTACTTTAAATATATATTTGAATTAAGTGGCAATTAATTTATCTAACTGATAATTCTAAATATTTACTAAACTTTTTGCAAATATCAGTTAGAACTTAAAATATACAGTTAAGTGACAAATATAAGAACATGTAGTATTATGTCTTAATTAAAAATTATTAACATCCAGGTTTTATTGTATAAATGATAATTAAATATAATATATTAACGATAATTATACTTCGTTAAAAAAAGAAATTATTTGTAAGTCTGTTTCTGCCAATTTGACAAGCAAACTCCAAGCTTGAGGTTAATGTTCTAGGTGACAGCAATGCATTAAGTTATTTAACATAATCGACATTTAAGTTAAAATTGTTTTACAATTTTAGGCCACCCACGTTTGAATTGCTGTGTTTTACATAGATTAGAAGCTCTATTGTCTCTTCTACCGATTTCTTCAACATGGCTGCTGATTTTAATAATTTTTTTCTGACTGCAATTAAACCGATTAATATAATTAAACGTTTTAATTTACAAATGCACTCCTGTGTTACTGTTCTCTTCCCCATTAATTTACTGTTTGTTCTATTGTCTGGCCTAATCGTATCAATTGTTTACTTATAGATGCTGCTCACCTAGAGACATTTTTGTATTTTGTTCTCTATAAATAAAAATACACAAAGTACAGCAAACACCATAACTTAATTTTATGGAAGAATTACCCTAAACTGATCTTTGAGCTTCGGTGGACTGAGAACATTTTATTTCATATTTTCTTTTAAATAGTAGAATGGTAAATTGAAATTTGTAAAAGAGTAAACGTTTTGTATTGTATTGTAATTTAAAGTTTTAAGTTTAAACTAAAGATAATTGTAAGCTCTGACAATGTTAAATACCTTACTCTAATGTGGCTTTAAGTTTAATATCCCATAGTTCTACCCTAATTATTCCTAGTTATCACTGTAACGGGTTTCAACAACCCTTCAGGGGCAGCAGGAGGTCCCGCTTCCGGAGGTGAAACTCCAGCTCCTGACGGTAAACTTACCCCCGGTAAGCCCTGACTGCCGAAATTCATTAAAGGCAGTTGCAGAGGGTACTGCAAAGGGTTGGCCAATCTCAAATTACTGTACATTTGTAACAGTGAGGCCGGTGGTCGTAAGAAGGGAGATATGTTGGCCAAACCCGGTAAATTTGATAAATCTGGTGCTGATGCGGTCATCATCTTTTCCAAAGGAAAGGAGGGATTACCTGGCATGGTGAGACGAGGAATCGCCGGATGCAGATAAGGGTTGTAACGGGAGTAAGCGGCCAATAAAGCCGGAGAGGGTGGGTAAAAGGGGGAATAGCAGTTTTGTAAGGGTGAGTACAGGGATAAGGTGCGTTTGAAGGCGGCGAGGCGGCTTCGGGAGGCGGCTGTTGATCTCCTTCGGAGTTTTCCGGTCGTACCGCCGATGAAAACGTCTTCGGCTGATGGGTCCAGCATCCAGTAGTTCCCTTTGCCCGGATCGTCATAGTGCCGAGGTACCTGAAAATTCTTTAAAAATTACTACTGGTCAGAAGTATCGCTTTTTAAAAAGTTAAGCTAGTAAAAAAAAAACAATTTATTTCATTTGTAACAAAGCTAAAAAAAGACTTTTATTTCTCTTATGGAAATCACATAATAATTATTTCTAATGTCACAAGGGTAATTACTTCGCAATTCCTTAAGATCAAAGGATTTAATATCGATATTCGACTAAAACACTATCAATAAATCATGTTATTGGACATTAAATTAAAAAGAAATCTTATTAAGATAATTGCACTGACCTTAACAAAACACTTGTTGAGACTGAGGTTATGGCGGATGGAGTTCTGCCAGCCCTGCTTATTTTCTCGATAATAAGGAAAATTCCTCATGATGTACTCGTAAATTCCGTTAAGGGTGAGCCGCTTTTCTGGACTGTTGCGGATTGCCATCATTATTAACGCGTTGTAACTGTAAGGGGGCTTGTCGTTCGCCTTCTTCTCTTTATCTGAAGGAAATAATTAAATCAATTAAAATTTCTTTCTTTCTCATTTTTTTGTCCACTTATAAATAACACACCGACACTTCAAATGCCTTTGAGTCATTTTTAAATTAATTAAGTTGGTGCATAACGATGTCTACACAGAAATATTGTTAGCTTGAAATAAATATAATGGTCCAGTGACTTTTATCGAGGCTTTTCTAATGGTAGTGGGCCATCAGTGAATTATATATGAAACTCAACTTAATTAAAATTAAATCAACCTTAAATCAACCGAAAATTAGTAGGAGAGTGGTTGATGATTTTCACAAGAAATTAAATAATTTTTCGTTTTATTTAAGTTTTTTGAATTAACTTTTTTTCTTTTCCAGGAATTTAAAATGTATTTTTGAAAATTTTATTTTAGACTTTTGGAGTCGTTTTTTCATATTATTCATCCTACTTCTAATTCTGAGAGGATCCTTTAGGGGAGCATTTATTTATCTTCATTTCTGCTAAAGGCACTGTTATAGTTGTAATTGAGTTTTTAGCCTAAAAATAAGTTTTGCGAAAAAATATTCATTTACATTTAAGAAGAAATAACATTCATATTCCGTGGCATACAACACAGTTATTTAAACCATCATTTTCTGACAATTTGCCGAACATATAAACTCTTTAAGTTTAGACCTAAATGAACCATCAATTTGTTGCAATACTTTTCGTAAAAAGACAATTTTACGTCTAGATCAGAAGGGTAGAAATTGGGTCCTTAATAATTCTTGAATTGTTCATCACAGTTTTTTTTTGTATGTTTGCTGAAGTCTTTAGTGTAGGGATTAAACAGTATTAGTCGACTTTAGGTATATCCATTCTTTTATAGCATGCTAGCGATTTTATGTGTGTGTTCATCTATTCCAGGCAGTATTTTTCTTTAAAATTTTTCTGCAACTGCCTCGAAGAAAACATGACTTTTTCTATTCTAGGTGAAATTCAAATAGCTGTAACTCTTAAATGGTTGAATATTTTGGAAAATTTTAAAAATACTTTTAAGACTTAAATATATAGCCTTCAAGTTTGTTCATATAGATTATGATGGTAAGTCAAGTACTAAAGAGCTGATCTGCTGCAATTACTCTACTTGTATTAAATTGACAGTGTTAATTGATGGAATCAACTTTGTTCAGCAAATCATTTATAGCCAAATTATTATATAAAATATGCTAAACTGAAATTTAAAAAAAAAAAGTCTTAATTGATAAGGTTTATGGAAAAATGTACATTTTTAGTAAATATGTGCTTAAATATGGCGCAAAAGATATAAACCTCATTTTTTAACTGAATTAAGCAAAAAATTAAACTTAAAGACCAAAAGGCTGTATTTAATGGACAAACAAAATTAAACGTTTTAAGCATAAAAATTTACTTCATATTTCGAAACCATTAAAAAAGTATAACGCTTGGAAAATGTACAAGATTCAAATGCCTGAAAGATATAAAACTTTATTCAGAATGCCTAGAATATTATGAAAAATTACTCCAGGAGGCTTTGGATGAAAACAGGAAAAAGCTTCAAATATTTTCGAATGCATGGAAAATATAAAAAACTATTTCTAATACTTGGCAAGCATTAAAAAAGTTTTGTAAATGTCTGTAAAAAATTAAAAAAATAACGCCTGGAATAGATAGTGAAAATTAATTCTATAGACACGGAAAACGTAACAGATTATATGACCTAAATATGGAAAATCATTTCAAAAGTCTGGAGATGTCCAAAAATTACTCCCCAAGCAACACACCATACAGGGTGTCATTGAAATGGTGTAAAAAAATTCGGGGGGTGATAGTACTCCTAAAAATTTTAAAAAAAGTTCCTATAACTATAGGGCGGAAAATGCATATTAAGGGAGTTAGGGGCACTGAAAGGGTAAATTTAAAAAACGGTTTTTTGAAATTGTAGGCTTAAAAAACGAGATAAAATTTCGAAAAAAAATCCTCTGCCATAAATTTTGACCCAAAATCAAATGGTGATACTGAAAAATAATTTGGAAAATCGGAAAGGGTAGTTTTTGCAAGGGTAGGGGGTTAATTCGTGAATAACTTTTTTTAGGTTATTTTTTTCGCAACGTGGGTTCATTTTTTAAAAACTACATACTTTTTCCTACAAAAAAGGTACTCTTGTTGCACATCGCCCAGAACGATGGTTTTCGAGAAAATTGAAGGCAAAAAGTTTGCTCTGATGGGTTGCTAACTGGTTAAACAACATAAACCTATGAAAGTTATGGGGTTTCAAAAGTAAACACGTAGTTATTAAATAATTAATTGAAAAATCTAAATTTTATGATTTTTAAAACATCTTATTGCTTTAAAAAACGAAATAAACCAATTACCAAAATTCCTTATTAAAATAATGCATTTCTTAATTCATTCATAGTAAATGTTCAAAGTGACCACCATTCATTTCAATGCAGACATCTGCTCTTCTTCTCCATGATCTGCGTACCCTGTGGAATATCCCTGGGGTTGTACGAATTTGATTGGAACAGTCGATAATGCGTTGACGTAGTTGCTCTTCAGTATTAATCGGCACTGAGTAAACCAAAGTTTTCAAGTTGTCCCAGAAGTAGAAATCTAATGGATTAAGATCTGGTGATCTTGCTGGCCAAGCTTGTGGACCACCACGTCCTATCCAACGCCTCTCAAAAACTTGGTTTAAATGATTCCTCACCGCTAGCGGAAAATGAGCTGGTGCACCATCATGCATAAAATACGTGATCTGCCTCTGTGCTATGGGAACTTTCTCCAAAAGTGCTGGTAGATCATGTATTAGAAAATTAAGGTAACTTTGACCATTTAGCCTAAAATGTTTATTATTATAAATAACATGGTTTATTTCGTTTTTTTAAAGCAATACGATGTTTTAAAAATCATGAAATTTAGATTTTTCAACTAATTATTTAATAACTACTTGTTTACTTTTGAAACCCCATAACTTTCATAAGTTTATGTTGTTTAACCAGTTAGCAGCCCATCAGAGCAAACTTTTTGCCTTCAATTTTCTCGAAAACCATCGTTCTGGGCGATGTGCAACAAGAGTACCTTTTTTGTAGGAAAAAGTATGTAGTTTTTAAAAAATGAACCCACGTTGCGAAGAAAATAACCTAAAAAAAGTTATTCACGAATTAACCCCCTACCCTTGCAAAAACTACCCTTTCCGATTTTCCAAATTATTTTTCAGTATCACCATTTGATTTTGGGTCAAAATTTATGGCAGAGGATTTTTTTTCGAAATTTTATCTCGTTTTTTAAGCCTACAATTTCAAAAAACCGTTTTTTAAATTTACCCTTTCAGTGCCCCTAACTCCCTTAATATGCATTTTCCGCCCTATAGTTATAGGAACTTTTTTTAAAATTTTTAGGAGTACTATCACCCCCCGAATTTTTTTACACCATTTCACTGACACCCTGTATATTATTATCGTTAAATATATATTTAATCAACGATTTTTTAGTAAATAGAAAAAGTTAAACAGTATTTCTTTACTATCGATTAAAAACACGTTGTTTTCTTCAGAAACTAAGCACGAAATTCCACTTTTAATACAAAGTCTTATACATAACTTAAATGGACACGACTGGAAAAATGTGTGCAATAAAACGTTTTACAATTTCTTTAAAAAGATCAAACATCAGTACCTTCTCCTTCAGTTTCTTTCTCTCCAACCTCCGCGTTTCCTTTACTAGAGCAATCCAGAGGTGGCGTACCAGTACCGGTAACGTCCAGATCCGACTCGGAATCACTCGCGTCGGTAACACCACCACCACCACCCACCCCGTTTCTCTCTTCCTCCCCATCATCCTCAATCTCTGGCGTAACACTTCGTCGATCCACAACCGTTTCAGGCAATAGCGCGTTTATCGAGAACGACTTTAACGGGGTATTCGTGGCCATTATCACGCGGCACTTTTTAGTACACCACCACGATCTCGCCACCACCATATTTACATCATCACCGCATAAAACTACCTTGCGACGTATCATGCATGTGGAGGAACAGAACTAAAACCGTTCAATCCATGTCTTTTCCCCATTAAGTTTATACAAGTTAAGGGGGCTTATATAACGTGCGAGATACGCCTTGTTGCGAGTTGTTGGCCAATGAGAGTCGGCCCCTTGTTTGTTTGCTGACAGTCGAAGGGTGTGGTCTCACTGTGACTCAAAATATACGTGTGTACGCGAACCTACTACAATGTGTGTGCGAGTAATTACGAAGAGGAAAAGGCGGATTATTCTGTAAAAGAAACAAAAAAAAAAAAACGAAAAGAGATCCCAGCTTTTTTACCGTTCGAGAGTAGTTTACGATGTCGTAGTAAATAAGGCGTTTAAATCGATACTTTAGTTTTATTGGAGAGCATCAGGGTTTATTAAGAAAAATCGTTTTATCGGCAATCCAATCTGAGCAGAAGATTCGCTTTTTATGTTTCCTTTTTAAAAGTAACAAGAATCAGAGCCAAATTCGTTTTTTAATGCATAATATATATGCCCACGACTTACACGCATTTAACACAAAAATACGTAAACAATGAAAACAATTTAAATGAGGGTCAATAAAAGCTTTATTTCAAATCAAATTTCTTTTTTTATGCATAACTTAAATGGATCCGATTCCTCGTTTGCTTATATTTATGTAATTCGATTATTATATCATATGTAAATATCATCAAGGAATACTTTTCAAATCGATGTGTTCCAAGAATTCAAGAGTAAAAAAAAGTGTTCGATTAAAGAAGCTTGAAATGCCCGCATAAAGTTTGAATTATTGTAAGAGTGTTGAATTAAAAATAAATTCACATTTTTGATATAAAATATTAAAAATTATCTAGGAGAGGGAGAAAGCCTTATTATAGGTCCATATAGGATTATAGGTCTATAATCTACAAATGAAGATTAATCATAAGGAAACTTCTGTATAAAAAACAAAGTGTGTGAGTCCTTGGATAGAAGAAAATAATTCAGATCAATGAATTTTCAATATGTTTATTTAAAGATATTCATTTCGTTTTTATACGTACAAATATAATTTTTCAACGTTGTTTACTCTCAATTTTCCTTTTATTACTAATTTCAAAAAACCTCGAGGATATTTGAAATAATAGGATCTTTAATAATTATGATTGATAAAGTAATGATCGTATATTTTTTACTCGATATTGCTTATTTATTAAAACCCTTTTAAAACTGTAAATTTATTTTCATACTTAATCACATTATTCCCAACCGTATCGGAGCCTTTTTAACCCATGCACAAAATATTTATCCTCCATTTCTAACATCCATTAAACGCGTATGAATAATTTAAATATTACAACACAAAGATACATATCAAATCTTTTGTAGCAACGGCCCACCATAATGGCGGGTATACGGCTCATGGTCTTTGAATTAAAGGATTTATTCCTTTTTTTTTAGTTAGTCCCGACCCCTTTTAGGGTTTTACCAAAAAACCCGTCTGCTGTTTATTCAGTCGACTGGGGGAATAAAAGTTGAGGTGTAGTTACGGGTTAGATTTATTTCACCACCCTTAAAGGGGAGATGATAATTGGGAATAGTAGTCGAATACATGCTGATTAAAAATATTTTTTAAATTTACTTGCTACCACTTTAACCCTAGAAGCTTTTAATTTGATTATAATTGAAATAATTAATAATAATTTTAGTGAAAATGGCATCATACGCATTTAAGTTATGCATCGAAATTTCATGTATTTTGTGTATTTTTATAATAGTACAAAATTTAAAAATCAGTAATTTGATACTGTAAATTCTATCTTTTGTCAAAATAAAAGAAAATTAAATCTCAATATAAAAACATATTTTTTATTGATTCTACATAAAGCACCTTCTACAATTTACTATAATAATTTTTTATAGAGTTTGTAATTAAAATATTGTTTAAATCGCCCTAATAAAGCCTGAATGTATAACTCTCTTATAATAAATAATATGGGTGTTTATTAATCAATTTGTCAAATTTGTATTAATCAAATTGTACCAGAATAGTACTTCTGATCAACAATTCAAATTGGCATTAAACAAAAAACACAATGAAAGCAGTGTGGACCATACGAGTACCGTGCGAAACTTTAAAATCCCCACACTAATTTAAAACATTTCAACGAACTTCTATTATTAACCAGCCGCCCCTTAACATTCGCATACAAATAAATACAATCAAATCACGCAAGCAATTTAAGAAATTCCTAAAAAAATAATGTGCTCAACAACGTACCTTAATATGCTTGCTCAAAAACCGAAAATAATATTTATCTTGCAGATTCGGAAGCAAATCGACGTATAGGACGTGTACACGGGGTGGAAATAGTTTTATTGTGAAAGTCAAGTATCGCATGTGCCCCCCATAGGGATTTACCGTAGGGAGGACCATTGTCACAGCCATTATACATGGACCCCCTATTGACTAAATCATAACAACCTCGTGTATCTAACGCAGCGTGATAATATACGTCCGAATTTTAAATTTTTCTCACGTCTCTTATAGCAGAATAGCGTATTCTATAAAAAATATGGATAGAATTCCGCATATAATAATAATAATAATAATTGTCTTTTTATTTATCACAGTCATGGCAAGGTTCATATATCTTAGAGTTACTCTATCTAACCAGGCTAATGAAGATTGAAAGCTAAATAGAATGAACAACAACCAAATATTAAGCATACATTTTGAATTTTTTTTTAATCGCTAATAAAATACTATATTGATGAGTCGTAAAAGATTATATTAAAAGTGACGATGAAAAAAAATATCGGTGACCTTGGGAAAATCAGAAAAAACTAATAATAAACTTATAGGGCTGATTTTCAAGATCATTTAAAGATGAAGGGTTCCAAAAGATCGAAAATTTGAACGGTCAAAATGTTATTTAAATATTTTTTTGTGATTTTGAGAAGGGCCAAAACATCGTGTTAATAAATACCAAGTTGCAGGGTTAATTTTCAAGGTCATTTAAGATCGAGGGCCGTGCAAAAAATGCGAAAAATTAAATGGTATTTAATTTTTTAAGACATTTTTTGATGATCTTGCCAGTTTGACAGTTTAATAGTTTGAACTGTAGAGGTTCATTTTCAAGGTCATTAAAATACGACGCCCACAATTCATGCCAAACTCACGACCAAAAAAAAAATATGCTACAAACTTTCTGGCTGAGTAAGAGAGCACTATTTAATTGTTTTGCAGCTACTCTCAAACTCCAAAGATTTCCCTTGCAAAACTAAAATATTTAAAAAGAAAAGTTTATGCTGAATAACGAGAGGCCGTTCAATATTTCCTGTATTCGATGACTCGAGGGCTTTCGAAAAAATCGCGATAGAAGGAACAAAAAAAAGGAGAAAACCGTTGACTATGCTCGCCACCTTTTTCCTGTCTGCTCGAAAACGCCACTTTACGTGTTTTCGAAACAATGGCCCGCTACTAAAATACGGTTCGTGCTCAAAGAATCTCATTGGCAGGCAGTTTTATAGACAACCTACAGGAAAATCACCGAGTCCTCGACGAGGCGACACAAAGAACTTAAGACAATGAAAATTATTGAGGATTTTAGGGCTGCTCAAGTGGTTTAATTTTTTTTTTGGCAAAGATGACGAAAATTAGCAAAGTCAGAAATTTAAAGATTATTAAGTCAAATAACAAATTTCAACCTCCAAAGTATCCGTCTATCAGCGAAGTAGATAATTGAAGTAACAGTGATCCTACATTTATTCTAAACGTCCCTTAGATAGATTAACATTGCAAACTTCAATGGTACATAAAAGAACACTCAAGTTTCAGCGATCGTTAGCTACTGCTTCCTCGACTATTCTTTTCAATTTCTTCCCCAAGGAGCAACAAAATCATTAGCTGTGTTTGTATTCTACCCACGGTGGTACCACAAACCACTCGATAATTATCCCGAACACCTTTTCGTCCAGTCATTTACTGGGATCGTTGACAAGTCGCCGCCAATATTTCTCCCATTTCTGTCGTAAGATTTCCATAGAAATTTTAAGAATTGAAACGTTAGCTGTGTGGCATTGAAAGACTGCCGCCAAATATCGATTTCTTATGTTGTTTTGTGCGTGCCCCACCCACCGAATCCCAAAAGGTTCTTTTGGCTAAAGCCGCCTCTTTTTTTGATTAATAGATATCCGAATATAAATGTTTTAAAACATTGGTGGTCGTAGAACAGCTAAAATAATAAATTTTTGCTTAGAATTTTCAGAGTTTGGGAATAAAAATATTTTTCTGTTTTTCGCTTCGGTCGTCGGTGCCTTTTGTAGTTGCCTTGAAACGATTCTAGGGAAAAAGAAAAACATCTTTGTTTGGTTTTATGATGACGGTAATAAAAGATGTAGATTTTAACGTTTTCTTATAATCAGAAGCTTTGTTATTTTTTTTTAACAGAATTTAGTGTGTTTATTTATTAGATTTTTCATAGTGCAACAAACGTTCTTCTATAACCATTAGTTTATTATGGGTTTTAGGGACGTTTGTTGCACCACGTCTTTTAATAAGTCTTTTAATTACTATTTCATTCAAAATTCATAGTGCAACAAAAGTTTTTTTAAGAATATATTGTTATTGATATAACATTTGTTGCACTACAGATACTGAAAAGTGCCTAAAATAATTTTTTTTTAACGTTCAGGATTAGCTGCTCTTAGATAGAGAGATTTATGTAAAAATTAGTTTATTCTTCTATACTCAGTTGGGCTCTTAAGAGAATTGTGAATTAGTTAAGGGCTCAATATCACATACTTATGAAATAATAACTTTTCTGTCATTAGACTAGGTCACACTCCCCATTTATTTGCTCCTTCATCCACCCAAGTCGACATCTCCTAGAACTAGCAAATTCTCAATCCGAGAACGCTGTTGTAAACTACCCCCACAGTTTTACAGCTTTCCGGTATAATTTCACTTTGGCTCTGGCTACTGGTGTCCAAGGGTGTGGCCATAAAAGGAACCCCAGATCGTTAGTACGTGGACTGTAATGGCCAAAGTGCTTTTCCTTTTTTTTTACAACGTAAACAGCTGTAAAATCTAACATTATCGTTTTGTTACAAGTTCGAGGTTGAAACGGATTCATGTCGGGGTTTAATTTTAATGGGGCGTGCCCAATTGCATGAATTCACTTAACAAAAATGGTCTATATTTCCTATTTATTTTTTTTTTAATAATTTATATCACAGTTGCTGTTGATCAAACTTAAAGATAATTAAACTTCCTTTACAAAATTCTTATAGAACTTCTCTCAGTATATCTGGATTAAAATGTTCAATGCGAAAAAAATCAAATTAACGAAAGATTAGAGGGGCCATAAGCAGCGAGTTTATTTGCGTTTCAATCATACGCAATCAGTGGGTATTTATTTTAATGCTCGGGAGTTTTATCGTGTAACGGGTGGCGGTGTCTTTTGAAAGTGTATACCAGGTTGTCTGACTAACATCTACATGTAAACGAATCTACTTGGAACATTTTATGGTGTTTGTTTGTGTTTTATGTTTAATCACACATAAAGCGTCGGTTTCCTTTGATAAATCCCCCTTTAAGATCGGGAATAAATTTCCCGTGTATTATTTTTAAGACGGCGGAGGTCTGGTTCGCTCTCCTCTTCCTTGTGAACGTGTTATACGCGGAAAAGCGCGGTTGTTCATCATTCTTCTGTCAGAACAACCGAAATAAATCGAGAGGTTGATTGGCAATTTTATGTTCGCAGTTGGAAAATTAATAATTTAATAAACTGGAATATCCTCAACAATTAAAATTGTGTTTTTTTCAGTCTGACTTGGCGGCAAGTGGTCAAAGTAAAAAAAGATTCTTAGCAAATATTATGGTGTTAGGGATAATGGCTATTTGTGGACCCTTAAAGGGCATCTATTAATCACTGGGACAGCGAACAGCTTTCATGGGCGTAGTGGAACAAAAGACATAGTGGAACTCAAAGTGAACCGATCATTGCCCAGGAGCCCGGCACGATAATCTGTCCACTTTGATGTCTTTGTGACCTAAAAACTGACACAATACCCTCAGATTGACTTTGTGACACGACTACCGACCGGAATTGAGAAGCCAAAATATGTCGTTTAAAATCTATCGACCTCTCTTGCTTACATAAATATTTCTGGGAAAAGACGTGTTTTGTGCAAAAGAGGTTTGTGAGCAACTTGCCGCCCTGCTCCCAATTGCTTTGTTACGGTTTTTAATGCGTTTTTGGTCCAAATATGCACGTGAGAGGAAGAATTCAACAGTGCACCACACTAGAAATCACAGAAAAAGATCTGAATAAATAAATAATTTATAAACTATGACTGAAAGGATTAAATACATTAGAACTTAAAGAAGAAAAATGTGATTAAAATGTAATACATTTATTATGCATTGTCGTAATGTACACATCTTGCCATAACAATAATTGCATGCTACGAAACATTATTAAGAAACGCGACGCTAAAAATACACATAAACATAAAATATGTTAATGCGACTGTCGGATTTATATTTTATACGCTGCATAACATAAACATAAACAGATCGAGTATAACATGCAAAAAACTTTATTAAAATATTTATCATAATGGTATCGTGTGACTTAAATTATCATTTTAAATTTCTTCGTCAAATTTGGTCTTTATACCCTAAAATCCGTTCCAGAGACGCGTTTCTGATGTCTCCTAATTG
Source organism: Anthonomus grandis grandis (assembly GCF_022605725.1). NCBI lineage: Eukaryota > Metazoa > Arthropoda > Insecta > Coleoptera > Curculionidae > Anthonomus > Anthonomus grandis. Next base: position 50,037 of record NC_065559.1, read on the forward strand.
AAATGTTTTGGCGGCATTCTCAAAGGTGTTTGCTAACAAATAAAGTCATTTATTCCCGTTTCCAGTGACATTTTCGATTCGACACGCGGATAATCGTTATGTGTTCGAACGCTAGCATCGGAGAACCCTCGTCTTGGTGGGTTCCCAACTTTTTGACGGTTCCACTCTCGCTTATAACTCACTTCTTTAGAAATTCCGTTGCACGCATAATTTCGATAATTCGCCCAGAAATGTACCTTTAAACTTCGGTTTCTTTTGACATCTTTATGTCATTAAAGAAAAAGATTGACAACTATTAGTTATAGAGTTGATAGGTATCTTGTTTTATTTTGTTTTTTTTCTTCCTTTCACTAGACAATTTTGTTTGTTTCAGATTAGTTATAAAAATAATTTTTTCTTTCATTAAATTATATACAATCAAAAATTTTAAAAATAATTGAATATATATCTCAGCAGTGCTTTTAAAACATGTGTATGTTTTATTTCAGAGTCCAAATTTTTTTCTGTATTAATTTAAACATAAATTATACTCTATTTCAGAAGTGTATAGAGCAATAAACTGGGGAATTCCGTTCTGTTTGGCTACATTTCATGGTAGTTCATAGGCGCAGGTACTTATAATATTTATGAATTTAATTTTCACGGATTAAATGCCTTTATTTTGAAAGAGATTAAATACTAAATAAATACTTTTAATCCTTTTGTATAGGTACCTATCTTTTAACGCTTTGTAACATGCAAAAATGGGGTCAGGTAATATATAAAGACTATAAATACTTTTAAATCATATTTTAAACGTTAGTAGTCACTGCTACGCTGTAGTGTAATCACAATATTATTATCCCAATATTTAAAAAATGGAGGTATTCAGTCCAACGAAAAGATGTACTAAAAATTCTCCACTATTGCTGAGTGAAAAAGTTATTATTTTAAATGTACATGATTGCATAAAACACGATTACCCTAGTTTTACTGTGCAAGAAATTGTTGAAAAATGTTCTCGAATGAGTGGAATTGGAAAGTCCACCATTTTCAAATTGTTGCGGGAAAGAAAAGTAGCAGGTCAAGTGGAATCTCCCAAGCAAAAGCCAGGACGACCTACAAAAGTCCTTGATGAAAATGCTAAATGTATAATTCGAAGAAAAGTTGACTCTTTTTATTTTAAAAAGGAAATACCCACCCTAGACAAAATTTTAATGGAGCTTGGCCGAGATGACAGTATTCCGTTGATAAGTAGAAAACTTTTATGGAAAACTTTAAAAAATATGGATTTTGCCTGGGAAAAGCATAACCGCAAAGCACTTTTACTGGAGAGCGACGAAATTGTTTGTTGGAGACGACAATACTTGAGAAGTATCAAGCAGTACCGCAGGGAGCAAAAGAAAGTTTTTTATCTTGATGAGACGTGGATTAACGAAGGTTATATAGTCCAAAAAATGTGGCAAGACAAAAATATAACCAGTGCTCGCCAAGCTTTTATAGAAGGCCTGTCTACGGGTATTAAAGTACCTTCGGGAAAAGGAAAAAGACTTATAATCACACATATTGGAAGCAAAGAGGGATTTTTAAAAGAAGGTCTGCTAACCTTTGAGTCGACTCGCACAGGAGATTACCATGAAGACATGAACTCAGACGTTTTCGAGGACTATTTTGGTGAAATGATAAAATTTCTTCCGGCTAATTCGGTGGTGGTTATGGATAACGCAAGCTATCATTCACGGCGAATAGAGAAGACGCCAACTTCAAGTTGGAGAAAGCAAGAAATTATCGATTGGCTGACTGCAAAAGGTATTGCGTTTGAAGCAAATTTGATAAAAAAAGAACTGCTGGCAATAGCAAACTTACACAAAACTCGTTTCATGAAATACGCCGTGGAAGATAAAGCCGAAAAATATAATATAACTGTACTGCGCTTACCGCCATATCATTGCGAACTAAATCCTATAGAACTGATATGGGCGCAAGTAAAAGGATTTGTAGCAAGACAAAACACGACTTTTAAAATGAAAGATGTTAAGCTACTGTTTGATCAAGCCATTACGGAAGCGACACCAGAGAATTGGCGAAAAGCAGTCCAGCATGTAATTAAGCAAGAGGACAAAATGTGGGATCTTGACAACTTTCTAAAATAAAATAGCATTTAAGTACATTAATTATAAGGTAAAAAACAAGTCCCAGTTGCACGCCTTTGGCGAACCGTTTTCAATGTTTATCAGTGGGTAACAATGGGCAAAACTCATAAATTGACCCAAAACCGGGTGGCACTACCTGCAATCAACGAAAAGAAAGAATTTTACATTGAAACTAATACCCAACTAAGGTAGTGGCATAAAATATTGGTGGATCACCAGGTACCACTTTTGCATACCTAATGAGGTTTTATTGCTCTACACACTTCTGAAATAGAGTATAGTAGTTTTCAAAGGCTATTTTATAAGCCCTCTAGCATCTGTCTCTAGAACAATAATTATCAAATAAAATTCTATAAAATACCATCAGATCTAATAAACATCTTTTATTACTGTCATCATAAAACCAAACAAAGGCGTTTTCCTTTTTCCCTAAAATCATTTTTAAGGCAACTACAAAAGGCTTCGACGACCGTAGCGAAAAACGAAAACGTTTGTTGCACTATAAACCTTGAACGAATATATCAAAAAAAGTTAATAATAAATAATTTAAAATTATTCGCAAAGTTCGTAGTGCAACAAACGTGCCTAAAACCCATAATAAACATATGTTTATGAAAGAATATTTGTTGCACTATGAAAAACCTTATTAATAAATAAATTATTTGGTAAAAAAAAAATTAACAGACTGCAACATTCATAGTGCAAAAAACGTTTCTAAGCTCCACAATAAACTTCTGACTATAAGAAAACGTTCAATGCACTATGAATTTAGGAAATTTGAGCATACTTATAGCTCGAAAGTCACGCTGAAATTGACTTAAATAAATTAAACTTATAATAATAGTGTAACAATGACATTGGCTTCTGTTCGCCATCTTGGCAGCACAATATATCATCTAACTATTGCAGCACGCATTATTTAAAGCGAGAGTAACTATATTATATTTTTCAGGATGTAAGTGAGGAGTGATATTAGCTCTCTTAGTGATATACCTCTCTATGAATCCCTAACCAAAAATCAAAAATGTATTATTACTTAATACTAAGCAGTATTCCACAGAAAGGTATTAAAAAAAGAACTCGTACGATCGAATATAGTTGATAATATCGTTGTTCTTGCTAAAGGCAACTGAACTGCATACTTATGCTAATTTATACCCACGACCGCAACCAAAGAAACCAAAATGTCTTCGTCAAAGGCAAAACTCTCCTCGCCTCGTGGTCATTACCGTCCGTGTCATAATCGAGTCGTATTTACAATAACATCAAACTTTAAGTTGACACCTGGACACACTAAAATTATTATTTATGTTTTCGGCTTTTTTGTCGGTCACTTTTGTTGCTCGCCTCGGACTTATTTATCTCGATATCTTCTTGGCTCTATCTTGGACTGTCATAAATTAAAGAGGAGAAAAAAAAAAACGGTTTTTCTTTATTACTACGAAAATATTATTGAGATTATTCATTGACCATTAAACGTGAGTGGAAGAGTTTGATGGTTAGCGATTAGATTTTACCTCATTATCTCCCTTGATATAACATGCTTAATTTAAATTATTAGTAAATTCGTTAGATGTGCTCACCGAAACGACGTCTTCAAAAGAAACCAAAATCTTGGAAATCTCTCTATACGTGAAATTGCGATTTTATACAGATAATGTTCTAATGAACGTCCCAGTGTCACATTCCTTTAACAGTTGATAGATTTATTGCCAGCCATAATCCATTTAAGGACAAAAATATTTAGGGACATTATGCATTTATGGCCAAGCAATTTATTTGACCTACGCTGTCATTATCGGCATCACAATTGGGATGTTACGCCTAAAATTACTGTAAGTACTTCTTTACTCGGTAATGTGAAAATATGGGCAGTTTTAGGGTCGTTGGGAGTGATAGGGTTCGTTACGCATTGAAGGAATCATGCATTGATTTCTAAGTAGTTAAAGTCAACTTTTCCAGGCATTTAATACAATTTTGACGTGATTGTATGCTTTTATTGCTTCGTCCAGGCAGTTGAATGCATACAGGGACTTTCCTGGAATATTTGTTTAATTCCTAGAAGTTGAAGTCATTTTCCATATAGTTAATGCTATTGAGAGTAATTTTTTTCAATTTTGCAGGTTTCCAGAGCAATTCTCTTTATCTTCCAGACATTTGATGTCTCAATTTCTGTGAATACTTTCGGACACGGTCGAGGTCTTGGTCGTCTATTGCATGCTAAGTCACGTAGTTTATTTCCATGATTTAATCTAAATTAGATTTTAAAGTCAAGAAGAGTTTAATTGCTATTCTGCTATGGAATTTGGAACTAATCACCCTAAGGGTAGACTAGGTAGTTACCTTACCGAACCTATGAATCTTTAAAATCTTTTGAAATTAATTTCTAAGTTTATCCCGGTCATTGAAAACGGAGGATAAAGGTTAATTTTTAAAAGTTTTAGGCGAATTGAATTTCTTTTTTTAGTTTCTTCTTCCAAATGGAAAAAACAAATTTAAATGCCTGAAATGTTCCTTTTTAATTATCAAAAGAAAGATTTACTTTAACAAATACTTATTAACCTCTCTGACCCTTTTTACAGGAAGACTCAACCATTGTAAAACCTCACAATAAAAGCGGCTTTTTTAACGAAAAAAAACACATCCTATCTAATCCCCCTTAATAGCTATAAACACAGAACTATATTAACATGTCGGTAGTAAATTGGAACGTTTAATAGCATCCAAGAACATTAACGTCCGTAATATGTTGGTTGTTTAATATACACGTAGCGTTAAGATATTCAGGTCCCCGGTTCTTATTGGTTTATTAAAAAATATTAATTTTTTTTATTTTGGAGGCGGCTCAGTAAAGTAATTAGTAGTTTGCATGCATAAATAATAACCGTGACGCTATTTTAGCAGTAAATTAAATGATAATGTGACCGCTCTTTCTCCGCTCATGTCTTAATTAGTTTTGTACGGAACTTAATCAAAACATCTGGTCCGTAAATTTTAGACTTTAGAGGTTGTCGGCGGTGTAAGAATTTTTTTTCTTAAATTTAATTAAAAAGGATTTTATAGGACTAAAATAATATTAATGTTTATTTAGCAGCTTGTGTCATAACTTCTACATTTTCCCCATTCCTTTATTTACTACTTTAAAAGTACTGAAGAACTCCAAAATTACGTCAAATGCCTAGGATAAACTTGGAAATGAGATTTCTTGCTATATTAAAGAACATTTTGTTTTGATTGCATTATAAATAGTAAAGAGATTTTAAAGATTGCTTGATTGGGTTAGGTTAAAGTGGCTTAAATGTCTGGAAAACATTTAAGCCACTAGACTAGTCTAGTCTTTTTAAATTTTTTAATATACAGGGCGTCAAAATTTTTCTATAGATTTATTTGAGGGAAGTTACCTACCGATTAATATTAAAAATGTTCAGTTAAAATTACATTAAAATTTATAGTATGAAACAAACATACTGTATAACAAAAAACAAGAACTTCTCTGGTTCATGCATATCATATTGAAAAACATGGATTTTGCAGAAAAATTTCTTACTGGTAAGTTGTTTGGGGTGGGTGGGGGGTGTAAGAATAGTGTTGATAAAAAAACGTTTGTATTTTATAAAATAATTGCCTTAAAAGAAAAAAAAATATTTATTAAATAATTTGCTCTCTCAGGATACAGAAAATTAACTATAATTTATATTATTCTATAGTATTCTTTATTTCTAATTATTTATACACAGCATGGCAAACTTTGTATATTTTTTATCAAATCAATCTTTTCGAATGGTATTTTTTTAATTACCTTAGTGAATTACAAAGTTTCTCCTCTAAAGCAGTTATTTTCTGTAAAAAAAAAATCTGTTTTTAATTAACCCTACTCTTATCCCCAACACCCACACCACACAACTTACCAGTAAGAATTTGTTTTCTAATCTAATAACACAGTTTGTTTATTTAAATTTGATATAGTTATCTATACATATGTATATTAATAAATATTTAATCCAGAAACAGTGCTATTAGATTGGCTATTATCCACGAAAAGCACTGATTTTTCAGAAAAATGTCATCAAATATTTGAGGTGTAGTTATGATGTGAAAACTACTACTACTAAATTCAGTGTCAATTTTTTTAAATGCCAAAATTTTCTTAGCGCTCTTTGTTATAAAATATTGTACCGAGTCGAAAAACACCGAGAGATCAGCTGATTATCCGTCATTTCGGAATGACACAAGTGGCATACCGCACGACGTCTCGAAGGTTGGAGACCATCTTCCAGAACAGCGTTCTGCCAAGTATATAAGGAGCCGCATTGCCGAAGGTATCAGTTATCAGCTCAATGAAGTAAAGTTTGGAATATTGGCGCGAGATTTAAATAGTTGTAAATAAATACAGTAAAAAATACATAGTTGGGTGTTTTCGTAGTGAAGTGTGTAAATAAATTAGTTTGTCCATTTCCGATTGTTTTAATTCACACCTAACGAACTAAAAAAACGCTATAATATAATATATATATTTTTTAAATTACATCGTGTAGGTATTCTACTTGATTCATTTTACCCGAAGAGAACGAATAGCTGATGGACTTTATTTTTTCTCTTATTCTAACTTGTGGGCCTTTATTCAACAATTAACAACGTTTTTCAGGAATTCTTAACAAGGTGTCATTCTCTTCCATTTGAAAAGCCTCGACATTATCTCTATAAAATTCGAATTATTCACGGACTTCTGGTGACCCCGTCACAGTTTAAAACGACCATCGAATTGACAATTCTTGGGCCCCCCTAAGCGGTTAATGAGCGATGAGCTGGCGGGTTGCCCAGCATCCTCGTAGCTTTCTAACGTTTCTGTTTCACTCTATTGACAGATTTCCTAGTAGCCGAGGGTCAAAAAAACGTGTACAGTGTCACTTTTTCTTTTGTTCTTCGTGTAATTTGTCTTCTTTTACTTATCTTGTCTGTCCAAATACTCTGGCTACTGACAGAAACTAGGAAGATGGATTCGTTCGTCACTGAACAATCGAATTGTCTGATGTTTATTTTGAAGGGCGTTCAAGCTTCTACATCAGATGCAATAAAAAAATACTTTTAAGTTCTATAGTTTTTCAGAAAATTGGGAAAAACCTCTTAAAAGTTTTAAAAGAACCCTTAAAAGAACAAATAATATAGAATAACATTTAGCCGTAAATCGAAAAATAAAAGAGTTATGGAAGATTTTTGACTTGATCCAATTTTCCAAATGTTCTTCTAATAACCATTCCAGTCCCAAGCATTTACTCCTTAGCCAACGAATGTGCCGAAACCGTCAACAATTGATTCAGCTAAATTACAGAAATCCGTGTAAAATTGCAATTTTTTACAGGTAGCGTAGTAAAAGCGTTTGGTGTGTGTCCTCAGTGATAGATTTACAGCTTTCAATAATATATTTATTGCACGTCTCTTAGTATTTGCCTTTATGTTCTTCTGTATTTTAGTATGAAAAATTGATGTCACAGTTTATAATCTTTAAACTTATATAGCTGTCCTTTACCAATGAACACTGCTAATTTTAATTTTAAGAAGAGAGCTTAAATAAATCAAAAATACATTTTAACAGATTTATCTTTACTTAGAATATTATTAACCTTAACAACTTGCAAATAACTTTTCATAAGTGTAACATAGTAGTTCCCTTTACCCTATAATATTCTAACACATTGCTTATTGATTTATTCAATCATAGTAAAATATAAATTAAAATTACTCTAATAAGCATTATTTCCATAGATGCAAAAATGCAAAACCTGTTGAAACTACACAAAATCCACCGTTTCCAAAAAAAAACTGAAACAATTTTCTCACTTAATAACGTTTAAGTAATTTAAAAGAAAAATTAAGGAAATTATCAAATTAAAGTGCTCCTCACGCAACTGTTCTCAAGGATCATTTGTTGATACACTCGCCGAGTAATTGTAACCAGCATTGTCCAGAACAATTTAATAATAGTTGACAACATAATGGGGCGAAGAGATACAAGATGTTTTGTATATTTAAATTGTCGAGCCATTTAAATGTGAAATAATGCCCACAATCAGTTGCGGTTAATCGTATAATACCATGTTTGTTTGCTTATTCTCTATGTTTCCGGTGTGATCATTGTCTATTAGCGAGTAATGTTCTTCATAGAGAACTTAACTTTTTAAAAAAGTTTTAGTTTATTAACGTGTACTAAAATTAGGGTGAACAAATAATGTGAACAGCAGCAGCAGCTTTGACACTTTGACATAAATGTACTTAAATATTAATACATAAACCAATAAGTTAGCAGATTTAGGATAATGAGTGGTTTGGGATAGTTTGAGATTTTTCAACGTCTTTGTTAATTACTTTTTGTAGTAAGTGAAATTTTTGCCAAAAATATGTCACAAATGGTAGTATACATAATAATATAATAATAATAAAACTTGAAATAATAGTCTTGTAATTGAAGTGGTTCCATTAGATCTTCTTGGATGCTGTAAATGTCTTATTTGCAGATTTATTGATAAATTTGTTGTAAATGTTTCATGATTTGTTTGAAGGATTGTGGTCCGAATAAGCGTCGACAATATAATTCGTCGATTTTCCGTTTGGTTTTCTTTAAAAGATTCGGCAGGATACCTTGTTGAATATTATTCTTCGTGTTTGATTCGTTGTGAAATATTGCTTTATTAATGAATTAAAAAAATATATTTGAATGGAATATGTATGGGTTTAAGAAAAAAATCTTTACAGGAGCACCTGTACTAAATAAATTATTTTTCTCTTATATACTAATTATATGAAAGTGAGGATTTTTGATCATCTTACATTCTTGGTTTGTCGTTAGATTTTATATGGTTTGTTCGAAAAAATCATTAAAATCCATACACTAGAAGATGAGATCTTACAGGAGTACCTGGACCAAACAAATTAATTTATATTTTCTTTTAAATAATTATAATATTAAAAAATAATAAACATAAGTTTAATCAAACTTTTGATCGTCACTGGAATTCACTATGTTCTGTCTCTTTTTAGCTCGTAGTAAACTGATCGTCAAATCCAAACCAGTGCATGTCAAACACTACCAGTTAGTGGTAAAACTGTCTCGTAATTTAAAAAAAGTTTTATTTTATCAAAATGCATTAAAATTAGGGCGAACAAATAATACGAACAGCAGAAGCTTTGACGCTATATTAAATGTTATCGAAATATAAGAAACATTTGCTTAAGTACTAATACACATACCTAGTCAGCAAATTCAAGGTAATAAGTGACTTGGGGCGGACATGACCTTTGTAAAAAAACTATGTAATAATAGGAAAAACTTGAAGAAAAAGGATGCATGAGGCTCAGATGGGTTTAAATGTCAAAAAGTAGTTCAAAAGTGCATTTTTTCGGATTCTACCGCATCTCATGGTTCATGCACCCCTTGGATCATCTTGAAATTTTACTTTTCTTAAGTAGTTGAACCTTCTAGAGACGTAAAGCATTATTTTATAGCGATCGTCAATGATTCATGAGGGTCAGATTGCTTTAAAGGTCAAAAAGTGCATTTTTCAGTTTCTACCGCATCTCATGGTCCAGGCACTCCTTGGATCATTTTGAAATTTCACTTTTCTTAAGTAGTTAAACCCTCTAGAGACATAAAGCATCATTTCATAATGATCGTTAAGGATGCATGAGACTCAGATGAGTTTAAATGTCAAAAAGTGTATTTTTTCGGTTTCTACCGCATCTCATGGTCCATGCACTCCTTGAATCATCTTGAAATTTCACTTTTCTTAAGTAGTTGAACCCTCTAGAGACGTAAAGCATCATTTCATAATGATCATAACACGATTGCATAAAATTAGGGTTTTTGTTGACTTGTATTTAACATAATTAGCTTAAAATCAACTTCTTTAGCTTTAACTCCATTCACCTATTCAAAATGACATTCGACTGACTGCACATTAATAAAATTTCTCAGATAAACAGTCACGTCCAAGACATGAAATATTCAGTAAAAATTTACTTTTCCTTTTAGGTTGGCATGGTCCAGACTGTGGCTATCCAGAAGTTTACTTCCGAGCCATGCTAGCAAAAAAGCAACCGTTAAAACTGACTGGACCCAACACGTTTCAAAGAAGACTTATTTGCATATTCAGTTGTGACCATTGGTAGATATAAGACTGACAGAGCTGGGAGATGTTGTCGATCTATTTATTTTATACGAAAGAAGCAATTATTTTGACGGTCAATTAAAAAATGGGATTTTTAGCGAGAAATTGTTAAAAAAAATCCTTTATATTCCGAATGTTAGGGAAGATAATGTTACTAGTATTTGGAGGTCGACTAAGGCCCAGCTGAGGAACCTGAAATATAATGATTTCGTCCTAGTGAGTCCTACTAATGAGATTTTCGATGCAACTTCACTGAAATTCTTGAAATTCCACAACAGTGTACCCGAAATCGTTAAGATTATGATACATTTATTTTTATAGTAAAAGAAAGCTTGAAATAAGGAGAATCTTTATCATAAAGATAACATCCTTTTAAATTGACTTAATTCCTACTGGTGGCGCATCATCTTCATGGGGTATTATAATCGACATAATTCCGAGATGATGATTGCGATAACGTTCGGTGATTCGGCGTGTCGTCGGGGGTGGTTTCCGATCTGAAAAGGGGTGATACGTCGTTTCCCGCTGCGATTGTCTTTGTTCGGTCACGTCCGAATGTCTCCTCTTTCAACTCGAGGAGGAGCACATGCACGTGCCCCTCTTTAAATAAATATTTTAATATGCTTACTTCAGTTTATCAACTGCGAGTATCTCTCTCAGTCAAAGGGACAATTTTTTCCTCGTTTGATTAAGGGCACGTACCGCATTATCTTCTCTATATTAAAAGGTTTAATTTGGGAAATCTCCATTCAATCATCAATAAAATTTGAAAAAAAAAATGTTGTTTACCGTCGATCAAACGGATGGATGCAAAAGCGAGAAACTTTTCTCGCTTCTGGCTTTTAGCCGATAGAGCGGCGACAGGAAACGCGGAACATTTGCTTATCTATTTGCGTTTTCAAAGGAATTAAAATATTTATTGATAGTAGCTGTATCTTTGATGGTTTCTAGTTCTCGTAAGTGTTTACGTCTCATCAAAATAATCCGACTTTGCTTTTGGGCCTCTTTATGTTTATTTACCGAAGATAAAAGACTTAATCGGTGCTTTTAAGTAATCAAACATATCATCCTTCATCGGGAAAAAAGTTATTTACCAGTTTTAATAGGGTCTGTTTATGACTCTAACCTAAATACAGACTTCGCATTTTTTTATTAAAACACTTTGCATTTATTTATAATAACTTGAAAAATAGCAGCACAGAAACTATAGTGGAGAAAGGATCAGACGCTCGAGTTCCTCCATAAGACAAACGACATTCGGCAAGTAGAATATTCAATTTTGGATCTCCTAATAGTAGTGAAACTCAGTGATTTTTCTTCCATTCTTTGTAATCTAGTTATCCTATGCTGTTTTGTTAACAATAGTATAATATAGTTCAATATTTATTATATATTGAACGTTTGTGTTGAATTATTCCTTATTTATAACAACGGCTGCATTTTTTTGAATCAGTTATCTTTTAAATTGCTTGGTTCATTTTTGCCGAAGTTTTTCCTCTTTAAATCCAGATTCTACAGTTTAGAAATGTTAATTTATTTCATATTTACCATAAATATTTAGGAAATTTTTAGCTCAAACACTATAAAGTTATCTGCTTTCGTTGCTGAGTTTTAATGTGTAAATCCGATTCGAAAGACCAAATTTTTTTCGTAAATATCTTCGAACTTATTAAAGATATTTGAAATCTGCAAGACACAAAAACTAATCATTATCTAACAACATAGATGTCCTTTAGATTTGAGTGTAGTATTTTCTCATATCATACTATTCAATTCCATTATTAACGTCTCGATTCGATTTTGTTAACAATAGAATATAAAAAAAATAAATAACTAAAAGATTTGGACCGACATAAATTGAAACTCTGGTGTGTATTGAAACTTTGTAAGTGCGACTTATATTGATTTTAAAATCTTTTCTGTATCAAAATGATATTTTTACTTTTTAAGCAATTGGCACCGTGTTAAATCAGCTTAAGTCCGTAAATCTGTTTGAATTAATAAAATATTTATTTCAGCGTAATTATTTAAAGGCTTCTGGACTTAGAAGCAGGAAAAATTGCAGCAGTGACTCGTGATTATTTATGAATCGATAATAAGTTATTCATTTTACTTTTAACATCTAAACTCTCAACTCTGTTGCCACTAATCTGCTTATTGTTCATTGTACTTGGTATGATCCTAAATCGATTTTCAACTAAGTCCGTTATTAAACAGTATTTTGACGGAAAGGGCTTAAACAAAGCGAAATGATGAAAAGGACGCCGCTTAAAACTCTTTCGTTCAAGCAAACTTAAGCACTTAAATTCTTTATGCCCACCACGACGGATTTCAATATTTATTTTGTGTTATGTATATTGAAAAAGTTGCCTTTCAATAAGTGTTCATTAGATTTAGGAAACAGTAAGCTGATCAGCCTTAGAGCTTAAAATTTCTGATCATTTCCTCAGTCCTTAGAAGTTCACACAAGACATCTTAATACCAAAATCATTCAAGTTCATCTCTAGACTGGTGCCAAATTGGGCAAAATAAGATTAAAACATCTCAACAACGGCTGCAATATAAAGAAATATGAAAAAATCGGATTATGGTTGAGTGACCATTCAGGGCATTACGCTGGTTTTGTGCAAAATTGTATAGAAGAAATAATGCTATTAGTAGATAAGTTTTGAAGGGCCATATGCATTGTTTGACTTAAGGTTCTTAGGATATTTGAAGATCGTGTTTCCTGTTGTAGTTTTTTAAAAAAGTTCCTTAATAGTATAATTTTTCTATGTTAATTGCGAAGGTTAGACTTGTACCGTAGGGTAAGTATTTATCTGATCGTTTTCAAATTAATTTTTCATTCCTTATCAGCTTGAAAACTATGAAATATTTATCACAATAATAATTTTAATAAATGATGAGTTGTTCTGAAATGAGTCCGCACTAATTTAGGGTTAAAACAAAGGCCTTTACTATATTTTGTTAAGGTTCTATCTAGTCTCAGGGTTAAATTTTTTATCCAGTTAACGTACAAAAAGTGCAACTGTTGATGCTTTTAGCCTGAATGGTCTGCTGTAACTAAATATCTTTAATATACGGTTGTGGATAATAGGCCCGATACAAAAATAAGCGAACAATGCAGCACAAGATACAAAAGTATTAGGTTGCTTATTTTGTAATTTCACGATCAACTAAATAAGATAACATTTTCTGTTGGGAGGTACGCTTTCAGCGGCCTCCACCCTTATTTTTACAAACAAATAATAAACTTGTTGCCCCATGTTCCCATTTCCAATATAAGAAACGTATCGGGGCGAATATCTTTCATTCGTTTTGCATCTGATAAAGGTGTCGTGGGGTGCGTGTCCCGTCAATGTTGATGCTTTTAACGTTCGGCATAATGTTTCGTTTACAATAATTCAATTCAGTGTGTTTAATCAAGGGATTGGCATTTTGTGGTAATTTAAGGACTCGCATTTGGTAAAAAAATTGATTTGTATTAAATTACGCCAAAAGAAGTGCTGTGAACTGTAAATTAATCTTCTATTTTACTTTTAATTATTAATAATTTTTTTATGAGTTTCCAGGATTCTGAGCACTTTCAAGTTTTTTTTGCCCCACATCTCTTTCTGTGCTATATTTTAATTTTGATAGATTGAAGTATTGATCTCTGTCTTTCTGGTGATGGGTGCTTAACCATTTCTGATATACTAGTTTCTTTCTCTGCAACCCTTTGTATACTGTTCACTTCAAAACCATCATTTCGATAATTAGGTTAAGTACCTCTTGTGTTATTTCTTCCATTTATCTTTTGATTCCAAAATTCATAATCCTTTTTTGTCGTTTTCCATGTATTCCGTCCGTTCCGAGGCTATTTAGTAAATTAAAGTTTTACAAGTGACATGGAACTGACCTGACTATTTGCAAAAATTAATTCTTGGCTTCTATGGATACTATTCATAATTTTCGATGAAAAATTCATATCACTTGCAGGTTTGTGTATCAACTCATTATTATAATAGTCGTTAGAAAAAAAACTGAAAACTCATTAAAATTAATAATCCAGAGCGAGAATATTACAGGTCTTTGGAACTAGATGAATAAAGTATTTTAAGTGTATGTTTTTTATATTAATTGGAACGTTTAAATTACCTCTAGTTCTAGTTTTTGAAATATGATCATGATTTACACAGTTCTTAATAGTCATAAGAATGGATGTATGAACAAGTTTTGATAATGTATACCGCTCTTATATTCTGTAAATAGATGATTAGTAGGACAGATTTTTTAAATATTATTATGACCCTATTTTAACTTTTCCTAAGTAAATTTTATTAACGAGTTTGATCAACATAACAACAAAACGTAACATGCTGCTACTCGGCCTCCGTGATCCCACGTGTATAATTAGAAAATATTTACATGTATTACGGTTAGCGTAGATGACCAGCTTTAAAGATAACATCTGCGACAGTTAGGATCATGTCAATTAACCATGGTACCCATCAGATGGAATTAAGTTAAGCCATCCTCGTCTCTCGCGGTGGACTTTCTTATGTTCTTTTCCCTGCGCTCAGGTAAATATCGAAACGTATTATTCCGCCAATCATTTAAAAATCGTTTCTTTCGTATCTCGTTCGTATGGCAAATTGTACATGCCGTAAAACCAAGAAGCCATTTTTGTCGCGAACGATTAACTCTGATTCTTTAACTATATATACAGGGTTTGAACCACTCACCGACAACATTCTTGTTTTATGTTTGAAGGGCAGATGTTGCTTTAAGATCGAGACGAGTGATTATTGTCGTTTTTCTTTTATTAATTCATTCACAGGTTAAATTATCTGAGAAGTGACGTTTAGCTCAAAAATAATACAATAAAATTTTATCTGTTGTGATTAATGGATATTCGGCCTAAAATTAGCATTCAATTATTTATCTGATTTATATCATATTCGTGAATGATTAAAGATTTATCACTGTCATATATAGTTAAATGCTAGAAACTACAGAAAATGCTACAAAAAAGTATGAAATGCGGTTTATATTCCCAACATTGAGCACTAAAAATGCCAGATCTGGTCTAATATCAGAACTACGACCAGAACGAAACTAATAAACTATTTATTTATTACAATCAAGATATTTACTTTATAATATATGATTAATAAACCTGGTAGTATTAACATGTGATAATACTATCAAAACTCATTTCTTGTGTCTTGTCAACGAAAAACTTTAGGATAACAAACATTTTCAACCGATAACAGCATGCAACAACCGTCAAAAATCGTCGGGGTTGAGTGACACACAAACAGAGCGAAACTCCGCGACAAACTTGGTGTAATTATTGATACAGTAACGGAAAGTTGGGAAATCCGACCACAGTTCATACGAAACCCGCTTACGTGGCAATACGGGGCTCGGAACTCCATCCCGATCGCACCCGTTTTACTCGCAATTGAACCAATTAGGAAGTTGAAGCGTTGAGTTTATGCTGATTCCTATAAACAGACTTGTCGGATTTCGGGAGCGTTTATTAACAGTTCACCATCGAATTGAATTTATTCCACTTGTTTTTGTTGTCTTAACAGTTGATCAATTAATAAGCAATAGCAATTAGTCTGTACAACCTAAACTATTTAATCAAGCAATGAAAATTTCTTGGCCCTTTTTGAAAAAAAAAACACAAGACATAATAATCTAAAAATATCAAATTTAACACTCCCAACATAAAAAAAGCACCGACAAACCCCTTGTGCTAAGAGCCTATGGATAAACATGATTAGGGAAGCAACAAAGTCAGCGATTTCGTTTGGGTGGCCCGATTACCAGCCTGATTTATGCCGCATATACGATAGTTCAAGTGCCTCAATATCTTTTTTACTAAGGGCGGGTTCTTAACGAGGTTTGACTTATTAAAGTGGATGAAATAAATAAGATAGTGGTTTAAGTTTATTAAACGATATAGAAAAAACAATTATTCGTATTACTAACGCCCACCTTTTCGAAAATCGCTTTGAACCAGATTTAAACGTCTCTCAACTGAAAACACGTTTAATTGGAGCATTTTAAGTGACCACTTAAACTTTTATTGAGCGTAGGTAGAGTAATACGGGGCCGTCCATAACACAATATGAGAATGTGTGTATCAGTCAGAGGTCAATATTTATACACAATTATTCTCCGTGGGATTCTACGTTGATTGGTTTTAATAGGACCTGAGACAATATTGTCGTGCCTACGCATATTATTCGGTGAATATAAGCAAAATAAGTAGCCATTCCTTATAAGTATTAAACTGGTTATTTTTACTAAAAAGAATTGAAGAAAGACATGATTCTGACACTCAAATTAAAAAAAAAAGGCTTTAATGGTGAAATTACATTTTAGCCGAAATCTATCTCAAGAAAAATCTTAGAAGAGGCTGCTTTAATTAGAATACATCTTCATCAAATCTCAACGAAAATCCTTGAAGTTATCAAGTTTTAAGTAGAATTAACTACAATATCTTCTAACTCAATTTAATTATAACAGAGTGAAAATGTTGTGGACAACTGTCTGTCTTCATATTTCCGATAAATACACCACCATGTACTCATTGACCTTTTTGATAAAAATAACACCCGTTTGGAAAAACTCGGGCAAAGTATTTAAATTCATATAAAAAAATATGCAAAACTGTTTTAAAATTGTAGATAAATGCTTTAAGATAAGCAGTAATAATAGCCATAGGCAAAAATATTAAAATTTGTTTGAAAAACTCCGACGGCCATCTTAAATTTTTATTTTTTTTTAAATGACGCAATATATTAATGTGGGGTATCGTTTAAGGATAATTTGAGGTCGCTGATTTTAATGGTAAGATTTAAAAGTAAAAATTCTTAAATCTTAACAGCATTAATTTAATTTGGAGTAAGGCAGCTTAAACAAAACTATTCAGATTCTTCATCGTCGCTATTGCCATCATATCGCGTGCTGTAATAAAAAAAGTAAATACAACAATAATTTATTAATAAATGTACAAGGCGTATATACCTTTTGTTCCAACATTTTCCTTTACATTTGCTACAGTTGAGAGTGTAAGGAAGATCATTTTTTCTGTATAAGCAACGCATAGTGTTACAATCACTTGAGCAACCGCATTTTTCTAATTCTCTACAACCTTGCCAAATTCCTGGTAAATCTGACCAGATGGGCTTCCATCCATTATCGCAAATTTTTCATCCCCATTCACTTGGCTCTGGTGGACTTTCCGAAACATCAGCTCTTCCCCAAATTTGACCTGCTTGATAGGCTGCTCTAAGAGTGTGTGGTTTCAAAGCAGCGGCTGTCGGTGGAATTAAAAGTAGTGAGCGATTTTCTGTACCAAAAAGATGTTTGCGTGCTGCATTAACACGCTGATATTCCTGATCCCGAATACCATAGAGATGTGTTGTATATTTTTCTAAGAAGACATATATCTGCTCATTGAGAAGTTGACCTGGGCTAGCAATATACTCAAATGCTTGTATCACATCACCACCCTCGAATTCCTTAAATGCCGTTTTTTTACCTTTTGACATAAAAACGAAACTGTATCACATCCAGTAAAAGCATGCATACCACGAAGAGCCTTGAATTTATTCTTTCCCAAAACCATAGCAATATCGTGAGCTACAATATATCTTTTATGTTTTCCACAGCCATAAAATATCTACTATTGTCTTAAGCCTAATGCATGTAGGCTATGAAAAAATTATACACAAATTACTACAACATCTGTATCTGCACAACGAACTACGACACTCTGAGCTCCATGCTTAACTGCGTCCATAACATGCAGTATTCAGAACACCTTTAAATTAGCTTTTTTAATTGGTGAATAGAAAGAGGCAGGTTTTGATATTAGTCGTTCATGTACAAAATTGTGGTACAAGTTCTTGCCAACTTTTTCAATATTATTTAATGCATCTAGCCCTTTTTGTCCAACTACTACTCTGGTATCTAAAACATAAAGCTCAGTTCCTTTATCTTCAAAGCCATATCTTTAAAGTCATGCACTTTTCAAGAAATGTGTTTTGGAAGCTCGAGTATTGCTCATGATGTTGAGGTGTTTTATTTTTTTTAGCACTGCTTTCGTGAAAGAATACGCGTTACCTCAGGTCCTGCAATAATGCGTCTTCTTAGCGCTGACGGATTTTGTGTCAAACCTAAAATGCCACCACTTGATTTAACTAACGCATTGTTTTGCTCGTGCGCGTGATCAATTCCAAAATGTTGATATGTTTCTCATATCCCAGAAACCTGGACGATCGTAATGAAATTATATGCACTGAAATAAACTACGTAAGAAAAATATAATTTTCAGAAAATCCTGGGCGTAATAATGAACTGAGAAGCGGAAGAGACGTGGAAAAATCAAAAAGTACTTTCCGAACATTACCGTGTCGTCAATATTCATGTTAAACTCAAGATTAGATTCTTCTGCTGCTCAAATCGTATTGTTGATTTTCAAATGAGCTGCTAGCGGTTGCCTCATCATGTTTCTTCTACAATAACCAAAGTCGCGTTCACACAATACCCTTTGTAACATAATTCGCCACCGTGAAACATAACCCCTTATAGAGAGCACCCTCGCCGATTTTCGGGAGCATTATATTAAAAACCCTTTAGGATTCTTTTTTTATTTATTCTTATGCCTCGTCTTTCTAGCACGTCAAGTGTTTTCTACATCAAAAATGAACAACTGACAGCCGCCTCCTTTGTTACATCACCGCTTTCTATAAACGTTTTAACCTCCGCCTTTAATATTGATTGAACCGCAGCGGTTCGGATCTATCGAAGATTAAGCTATACACACCATCTATAAACCCCGCGAGATTTTATATCTGATCTTTTTGCTGCTATCTAAGTATATGTATATGGCCAATGTGTTATTGTTGTGATGCCATCTTTTAAACACTTTATATTATCGAGTCTTGGGTACCTATCTATCTATAGGAATCACTTTTAGAGATCATCTTAAAAGCTTTTTTGTTTGCACGTATAAGTCCCATTGAAACTTGCGAGTGAAGTTTTTCTTTCTTAAATCTTTAATGGCCGTAATTTTTGTGGGAATAGGATCGTGATACCTTGAGATTTTATTAATCTTATATAAGAAAGTTGTTTTTAATAAGTGACAACATATTTAGTTTAGCAACTAAAGTTATTAATTTCTTTTCATCTACAACTGAATCATATATTGATTCTGAAAGAAGAAAAAAGTCATTGGTCAAACTGCCAACATCAGAGTAAAAAGTGAAGTGATCCAGAGATCTGGCAAAAGGCCAATGTTGTAAGAATCAGGAGGTACCTGGAGACTGGAGAGTTAATCTCAATATTAAGTACGCCTCTGTAAACCGAATGGAATAAACTGAGAGAGTTAGAATATGTGAGCGAACGTTCGTGTTTGGCGGGTATTAATTTGCTGTTAACGTGTTGATGCGGAGGCCCTCCTGCTGATTCTCCCGGACACCTGATGAATTCGTCAGGGCCGTGCAGCTGATTAAAAAAGAGAGAATAGTTGGACATAAACCAACACCGCAATATTTATGGTAATAAAGAAAACTGCAAGGGACCTCAATACGAAAACCCATGAATTATGAAAATTGGAATTGCCACTTGACGGAATTCATTTATCAACGATTACCCGTATGGTTTATACATTATAGAAATCGATGCGGTAAATTTCAACAGTTGAAACTGGATTTGTTAACGAACGATAATTGATCGCTTTCAGCATTATTATCATTTCGACTATAATTTTTGAAAAGGTTCTTATCGCTTAGCAAGAGCATTGGTCAGTACTGTGAGCTTACTTAAATGAGGTTAATTTATTAAATAATTAAAAAAACTCGTGGATATTCCCGAGGGTTTTAAGTGATGTAAACAAATAAAATCAGTACTTTTATCAGATAACTGTTGTCAGAAAATTAAAATACAAATAAGTATAACCATAAGTCATTTGATTTTCACTGGTCAAGTACCAAAAGCAATATCACAAATAAAATAAAAACCTAATGAAACTTATCAAATAAATATAAATTTAATAAAGAAACTCACACAATCAATAACGGTTTTGAACAGCACTATTTTCCTTTCAATTGGAAGTGTGGCTCTACGTCCTATGACAAATATTCTCTTTTTTTGCTAATACTTTAATTATAAATTCAAGACTTCTTCAACAAATTAAGCTTTTGTCCTAGTGACTCAAGTGACAGATGACATTTTCACAAAAAATTGGGATAAAGTTGCAGTGGCGCCGTTGGATGTTTTTTGAAGCATTTGACAGAATTTGCCACAAAATTTGGAACAATATTTCCAAGCCCTGGAAGATGAAAAATTACATTAAAATACCTGGAAGATATCGAAAATTACTCCAAAAACTTGGAAAACTTACAGTGGTGGCAACATGTATAAAAACTGGAAGAATAATTTCTAGGTCTCGATTTTTTCAAGTATTTTCCTGCATTTCTTCTTTAACTCTTTTCATTTTAAAGCCTACTAACCTGGATCCATCGATTTAATTATTTCACATGAAAGGACTTAATTGAGTGCAAAGAATTTTAAAATTAAAAGCTAACGTTTTAAACCCTAAAATGAAAAATTGACTTGAGTATGTGATGACCCCAAGACTTGAGAAAATGACCAAAATTTGATTTGGTACTTTAACACTTTGCATAAATCAAATATTAAAATATTTAAAATACTGATAATTTATTTTCTATTCGTTAAATGGCCAACATTATTATCTTATTCAAAAAAACTTAGTTGCCCGAACAAAGGTATGCATTTTCGATTTGATACATACCAATTAACACTACTGTACCTATCTTGAATTAATTAATATGAAAAACTGTTTGTAATAAATTTATTACACTATTGTTAACTACTTCTTCCTCTAACACACTCTACCTTTTATTTCTCTCTGATTTACACATAACAAAAGAAATTTTAGGAACTTACAATATACTTACATGAATCACCAATCATTCGTGATGTTCTTACAAAACGGACTTCGCAAACCTGAACCTGAAGGAAGTTCCCTTAAACAGCAACAAACCAAAGTCTCGAGGAGTCAAGAGGAGTGCACTTAGTGAGGAGGGCGTTACACATTTTGTCATTATATCCATTAGATCATTGTTTTACTTGTTCCAAATGCCTGGAATAAAATGAAAAATTACTTTAAACGCCTACAAAATTTGGAATAATATTTTCAACCCCCTAGTAGACGGAAAATTAGAGCAAATGCTTGGAAAACATAAAAAATTACTTCAAAAGCTTGAAAAACATTCCTATACTGTAATAATGCAATTTATAGTCGATTGCAAGATTGGAAGAAATATAAAATGCATGCTGTAGATTAGTGCATGGACTGAAGGTACACGACAGAATATTTCTTAAAATAAGGGAACTTAATTGTCAGGTACAAGTAGTGCAAAACTATTCAAACGTTTATGAAATTGTTTTTAGAAAACACTTTCATACTTATTATCGTACTATTCGCTCTTCTGAAAAACTTGAAGAACTTGCATGTATGAAAACTGTTTTACTTATACAACAATTAGGGCTTAACAATTTTCTTTCACAAAAAATTAAAAAAGTAAAGTAAAGCAAGATTCACAATAGTTATTGTAAAAATATTCGCATTTATTGCTGAACCCGCTGTCTCGAATCTGTCTCGAAATGTATTTTTGACTAATTCTTCTTTTTATTATATATTTATCATACATTTTCTCTTTTTCGCATTAAGTAATAGTGCCATTCATTTAAAAAAAAATGAAAATTTAACATCAAACTAATGAGTAAGAGTAGTCTGGGCTAAACTGCAAATACAGACCATTTAAGAATTAACTATACCACGTATAGGTAAACATAAAGCACCTGATGACCGGCTACCATCAGATACCAGCCACCCACACCATAAGGTATCACCATCGCGCATCGTTCCCTTCGGCCTTCTCGGATTACCCCCCGCGCTCATCACCGATTTACGGCTCTTTTATAAAACGGATTAAATTAAGGTACATATCTCATTTGCGCGGACATATCACACCTTCGCACACCGACGACAGTATGCCGCTGTTTCGAATATTCTCCAATTTACATATCTCATCACCATTAATGTCGACCCCGGCTATTTCTTATTGTCATCCGCGAATTTTATGTATTTATTTATACATATACATATACCGGAGCAAAGACATCTTTATTTGTACTACAAGCTTTCTGTTCTTCTTCTTCTTCTTCTCTGTTTGGTTAAAGATTGAGCCGGCTTCTTTGGTTATGTTAATTTATTCTTATTTCGTTTTACGTTTCAGTTGTTGACAGATGCCGAGTTACGACGGCTTAGTTGGGAGTGATCGTGATAAATAGATCAGAACAATAATTAATCGAGTAAAGAGATGAGTTTTATGAGTAAGAGACACACATACACAATAAGATATCAAATGCTTCACCATTAAACCTATTTACGTTTAGTATAAACGAATTTTTGGCAACAGGAAGGCGAGACCTCACGCTGTCCTAAACAAACTTTGTGTAACAACGGTACAGCGCGTATATTTCTTACACATGGTGAGAAGTAAGCAAAAGCGCAAAAACTTAAAAGGTCCCTAATTCCTCTTTTGTGGGCGGGTTATTTTAATCCGTTATTTGGGTAAACATGCGAACCGCCATGAAAAGCTCGAGAATACCGATATAAAGGAAACAATATCTGGTTTTCCTTCCGGTTCAGGGCACCGTCGGGCCCTTTAAGATGTTTAAAGGTAATTTGGGTGTTTAATTGAAAAATGAAGCGGCGTCTCTTTCTTTTTCTTAGAGATTTAGTCAGGCGATCACTTATTTAGGCTCGACTAGTCAAAATACCCGCTTGTTTATTTACCTTTTTAGCTTAGTTGGTGGCCGAATCTTCACCATTACGACCACCAACTCATTTTAACTATTTATTGAACACTTTAGGACTTTCATAGGAGCTTCACAATTCTCAAAGGATTCTGACAGTAAAAAATGGAATTAAATAGATATAAAAGTTGCAATTCTTGTATATTTGTTTAATGTAGAAGCCGTAGAGGAATTGGAACAAAATATTTTTTTTTGTCTTTTGGACAGATAACTAGAACTTAACCAAATAAAAGTATGTTTACATATGAGTGTGTGTTGAGTATGAATGTTTAAAGTTTAAAATGAAATATTTTTAAAGATTATGATTTTTTTAGGTTTCTATAAAATGACCTTTTAATCTATATAAAATTTTGATTAGTTGGGACCAATAGAAATTTTCCTTAATTTTGGTCAGTAGAAAGTTTTTTAAATACAATTCAAGTCGAAATAACCATTGAAAATTGTTAAGCATAGTTGCTCCGACAACGCGACTCACCGCGTTATATGTCTTACAAGCTTTGAGACACGGTTTTTGGGGTATCATGCTTCACAGAACCATGATGTGATAAGAGCTCCGCTCGAAATTAAGTATATGCTTTAATATATAATATGACTGCAGTTTCACTGAAATCAGACCCATAGGAATAGAGTTTTAATTGTCACGTGACTTTAAAAGCCAATACTTAAAAAATTTGCTAAAAATCAGTAATTATTTCCTAAACGAACCCCGAATACCAAACTTCAATCAAATCGGACCCATAGAAAAAAAGTTTTGATAGTCACGTGACCCTCAAACTCAATATTTTAAAAATTTGATACAAACCATTAATTGTTTCATAAATAGACCCCAAATACCAAATTTCATTCAAATCGGGCAAATACCAAAAAAGTTAAAAAAAAAAAAATTACCACATAAAATAATACCCATTAAATCCCGATTAGATTTTTTTTTATCATTAGGACCCACTATGTTGCAATTTTTGTCTAGCAAAATGCCTTGTTTGGACCACTGTGTCGCATGAATATTATAATATTACACGGAAAATACTAAAACGTAAAAGATATGCACATGTTCGGATTCTCCAGAGTCTCTTGAATAATTCCGTACCAATTTCAGGAAGTTCTGAGCTATTTTAAGCATTTTATCAATGAAATTAGGAAGCAAGTCCGAGCCAATTCATCCACGTTGACGTCATGCTGTCAAAACCGCCGTAAAACTCGGCATTAAAATCTCGCATAGACGTCAAAATCGACCATTTTCAGACGATGATTTCGGGTATAAAAAAAGGTTTTTACCTTATGATTTGTACATGGAAAAATAGTATAAAACCTTAGGAACAGTTTAACATCAATTCTGGACCGATTCGAATCAGTTTTAGTAGTTACATTTCGATTATAAAAAGGGTTTTATTTTGGGTGGAAACGGGCGAAAATCGCCGGTTTCGTTGCCATGGAGTCGCGCACTTGTTGGGTGCTAGACCACATTAGTTTTTATACCCTGATCATCGGGGCCCGGTGGGGTACCAATATTCAGCTGACCCATATTTTGAGACCTTTCATGGAAAATTGCATTTTCTTGGAAAATGGTGATATTTGAAACAAAACGGTATTTAGTGGATTATAGTCAGATAAATTCCGCGTGTTTGAGTGCAAAAATGGTCTTCGTATGTGGCATAGCCATTGCGGTATTACGCGTCAAAGTCAAAAAATAGTGTAGAGCAAAAACTACTCTACGTAGATGATTGTAGAGTGTGTCGAAAAATTGGTTTTAAAAGGTTCTTTAAATGCTCCAATTGAATGAAACCTCTAAGTGCCGCCACTAAAAAGTTATTAATATTTGAAGAAAAAAAGCGTAAAAAAGGGTATTTTCAAATGAACACTGCTGACCCTGTATAAACGATAGCGTTAAACTTAATACACCGTTTTATTCGGAAAGGATGCAGGTTTAATTAATCCAAATGACATTTTTTTAAATTTTGTACCATAAAAATTTTACAGAGAAAAAATTTAAAATTTTTTGGGTTTTTTTGATTTTTCTCCTAAAAAAAACATTTTTTCAAAAAAAGTCCTAAATAAAAATTATAGCTCTCGATGAGGCGCACACATCTTCTGTGAGTCACTATTTCCGTAAAAATACCGTTAAACTGTCAGAGGGGTTAGAATATCACAAATGTTTGAAACTTTGAGCGTTAAAAAAAATACTTCCCGTGTGCTGAAAATTACCAAAAAGTATAGAGTCCGTCTAGAGATGAGGTCTAATCGACCCGTTAAATTTCATAAAATTCAAACAACCGTTGCCACCTGTATCGAAGCACGTGGAAAAAATCGAAAAAAATTTTTTTTTTGAGTTCTAAAGCTTCCTCTTCCCAACTAAAAAACAAATAAAAAATTGCAGTTGATAGAGTTGTAGCCTCATATATCTAGATTATGAAAAGGTAAAAATCACTTCTCTACCCTAATTAGAAAAAAAGTTATAGGCCCTTTGGTCCGCCGAGTCCCGAGGTCGTGCGAAAACTCCAAAAAAGAAGCGTCCCACCATAAGAGCTACGCTCTTATAACAACTTAGAAATCATGATCTCTTTTGTATTCCATACTGTAGAATAAATTATTATCAGTATGTTTCTTTGGGAAGATTGGTAAAAGATATTAATTTGCATTGTAATGAGTTTAATTTGCAATACTTACATACTGCGACAATTTATTTCAATGTAAAAATCTAGTCCTAGAACTAGATAACTCATAGGTAATCGTTTTATAATTCTGTAACCCATTGCTGTGTACAATTAAATTTGATTAAATTTTTAGTTAAATATTACTCGAAAATTAGTTAGTTTATATTAAGCTTAAATTATTATTGTCATATCAGGATACTATTATTTACTTAGCATACTTATATCAGAAACACCCTATAGACTCTATCATAATTTTTTTTCATAATAAAAACATCTTTAAATAAACTTTCCGCTGATCATACGAGAGACCTCCCCGATAACTGTTTATAAAGTAACGGTGTCTTAAACAAGTTGCTGAATGTTTTGACACGGTGGCCATATGTTCATTGTAAGTCGTATCCGACCCTTTGATCTTTACCGAAATAGTGACAAACTACGTAAACTATCTCGCGTATCCGCACACACGCATGTAACCCTATATATTTTAAGTTATTCTGGTGAACGCCTCCTGAGGAACACACAAAGTGATCATTTGTTCTCTCTTTTACAAGGGTTATCAGTTATGTCAGTTTGATCCAGTGTGTGGGGTCCTGGATCAAAACGGTGAAATTTACCAAACACGCCAAATGTTGTGGCTTTTTTACGCATCACAGAGAAAGCTGTTAATAAGAGTTTTAAGTGGCGACCGTATATCGGATTTCAAACGAGGTTTTGGGCTTTTTCTCTAAATACTATATTATAAAGTTTAGTGGGAGGTCCAGAATTGAACACTTGGATTAATGCCTACCAAAATTAAGTCTCTATATTACATTTTTAATTCATTAGATATAATTTTCTATGTTTTTTTTTTAAGAAAATTTAAATTTAAATTAAGCCAGAATATAGCTTGTTTTACATGCGAAAATATGGTTCATATGAAAGTTTTTTCAAAAAATGAGTAAGAGTAAAAATATACAATTTTCCCCAAAATTATTGGAAATTTAAAGAAAAATCTTTTTGCAACAGATGCTCTCCTTGAATGCAAATCGGCGGGGTGCACATTAATCCAGATCTAAAAACCATTAGTGATCTTTCAACAATATGCACATAATTTACTTTTAAACTAATCCATGACAAAGTTTTGCAAAAATCTTCTTATGCTTGTCCTAGGTAAACACTGACAAAAACCTAATTCCCTAAAGTCAAATGCCATCCCCCAAAAGCCTAAATAAACCAAAAACCATTGAAATTATTTATTAACTTGTAGTCCAGCTGCTGCTACTATGGACCGATTCTGTCTCATAAACAGGCACTAGCCTCCCAATAGCGGATCACGCTTTATTTTTGCAGAAACCTCTAAATGCACATCGATATTATTACAAATGTTTTGCGGTATTGTGTCACAACAATGGAAGCTAAAATCGACCAGAAAAATCCTCCTCAGGCTCACTCTACACCCCGAAAGGGCATAACTCAGTTGGTCGACACCGAGGGTTAACTACCCTTCTTTGCTTCAACACAGCTGCCAAATCTGGCTATTTATTAAACATACGTGTTAATCTAGACCCCCCCTATATAAATGTGAAGTCTTCACGGTCCTTATATGTTTTGCGTTATGTAAGGGTCTATGGGGTGATTTGTAGGCAATTGTTAACACTAACATCTCCATTATTGTGTTTCAAACCGCTTTTGGGATTTGATTGAGCACACCGTGATTTTATTATATATATGGGAGAGGGAGAACACGGTATTTGTTGTCTTTGAAGTTTTTATTTGCAAATATATCGCTTGTGTCTAATACTTTTTTTTTATTTTGCGGACGTCCAGGTGAGTAATAAATATGTCTTATTTATGACTTATGCAGTAGCTATACAATTTTTTTCATGAGGGAATTATTTTAAATTATACCATATTCGGATTTTTTATATAAATTTTCGATTTTTTTATTGGGCCACAACATAACAAAAACATGCAATAAATAATAAAAATATGAATAGAAACAGTGCATGAGAATTTATTGTACAAGACAAATTTTTTTAATACTATCAAAGAAAAGATTGATGTATGCAGAATACAGGTATGTACTATAAAACATTAGGATTGATCTGTTCTTTACTCAAAATTTATAAGTTCAAACTCTTTACGCTTTTTCTTGATATTCTTTCGCATTAAAAAGAACAAATTTGCCTGGTTTTATTTCCTCAATAAGCAAAAAAGCTCCCTAATGAGAAACGCCTTAATTAAAATGATTATTTTATAATGGTCATAATACAAATTGGACCTATTTAAATTAATGATGGAAACCTGAAAGTCAGACTCGTGCCCGAGTTTAAATGCTAACGAAGACAGTCCGAGCAGCTGCCTTGATATGACAACTATTAAATAATGTTGTTAAAAGATGTGTGCATTAAAGTTATAATTAGTAGTAGTAGGTTTTTAATTGATTAATTCATTATTACGTAATTAAGTATATTTGTAGACTGTATAATAGTTTTGTTATAATTGCAAGTCAAAAAGCATATTTAGTATACACACCACATTAAGTTTGTTTCTAAAAATATAAGC
Source organism: Anthonomus grandis grandis (assembly GCF_022605725.1). Lineage (NCBI taxonomy): Eukaryota > Metazoa > Arthropoda > Insecta > Coleoptera > Curculionidae > Anthonomus > Anthonomus grandis. The sequence goes on from NC_065559.1 coordinate 78,435, forward strand.
TCCCTGGCTAACATTTAAATAATTGGACCAATTTTACAGCAAATAAAGTGAAAAACAAGAAAGAAATTAAAGAAACGCACTTAGAAGCCCAACAGCTTTAGGGAAACCCTAAATAAATATAAAGATAATTCTCGTAAAGTAACACTTTTGATGTTTATAGATAATTTAGGTTAAAAGGCTGATATTACTCAGTCAGAAATACATTTTTATAAAAAGCATTTTTTTTCTGCATGGAAAATTGAAAAGAAGTTGCACAGCAAAAGAATATCCTACTTCTTTCTTTAAATTTTCGACCTTTATTTCATTACTCTGTTAAATTTATTGTTTTTTTAAATTTAATATGATGATAAAATGAGAATTACGTCTGAAATTAAAAAGAAACAGCTTCAAGATTCATACCTTGAAAATAGGAGAAATTGATAAGAAATCACTGCAACTTCTAGGAAAAAGGTTCCGCTGCCTGTAATTGATAAAATATTATGTAACATTATTCTAAGAAATGAATTCAATGGTCTGGAGTTGGTGACAAAATGATAAATTTAAATTCTCGAAAGAATTAACATCAACTGCTTATAATGAATAAGAAATTACTATATATTCTTGGAAGAAGTGTGCATTGACATTAACTGACGGAAAATCATGAAAAACAACATAAATTTGGGTTGCCAAGCTGCAGTCGAATTCATGGAAAGCGAATTTAATTTTTTCTAAGAAGAACTACTTGGTATACTTTGACTGCTTGGTATTATTGAGAAAAGGTTAACACTTTGTAAATAAATAGCTTCAACTGCTTGAATGAATTGAGAATAAATTCAACTATCTGAAAAAAAGAAGAAACTGCTTCTATCTGAAAAAATCCGAGTTCATCGTATATGGATACAAATTATTATACTTTAAGCTTAAATTTTTTATAGTGTTTACAATAAAAGCTGGAAATAAATTAAAATAAAGTGAAAAATAATAAGGAAATTAAAAAAACGCATTTAGAAGCCTAACAGCTTTAAAACAAAACTTAAATAAATATATAAATGGTTCTCGTAAGGCAACGCTTTTCATGTTTATAAATAATTTAGGATAAAAGTGTTAATATAGTTCAGCTAAATATAAGTAAAATTCTCTTGTTTTTCGATTTAAAGCTAAATGGAATGCGATTAAGGAAGACTTTTTGGAATAATTTGGTAACTTATTACTTTTCCTATGCTACAGCTGTTTCCATAAAAAGGCCAATAAGAACCTCTTCAGTAAACTTTGACCTCGTTTCTTATACTCCGTCCGTGCCGACCACTGTGTTCCCTTATTATTATTTTTTGTTGGTTTCTTCACTTAACCAATTAAGCGATCTTAAAGCGGTCGCTGCACAGGAAGCGGGGTCATAATATTTATTTTAACTCGTGCTTAGACCATTACAAAACATCCACCAAATGCCGTTCAATTTAATCCTATAAATTAAATAATTGACCGTCATGTAGCGAGGAACATGAACACTTATTGTTACAGTCTGGAATATTTTCGTATTAAAACCCGGGGTGTCTATGATTTTTTTCTTTGACTTTCTTTGGCACACTCTAACTGGCACATACGACCACTCACTTAGGTCCTCAATTGTCTTGAATTATCACTTTTTTTACTTAATTATGATCCTCATAGACGAGGATTATTATTTTATGGCGATCGTCTAGGATTTGTTGCTCTAAGATGAGGATTTATGCCAAAAAGTGAGTTTTTTAAGAAAAATAATTTATTGGGTTTCTACCTCATTTCATGTTTCACTTACGTCCTCAATTGCTATAAATTATCAGTTTTTTTACTTAATTATGATCCTCACAGACGAGGATCATCATTTTATTGCGATCGTCTAGGATTTGTAGCTCTAGATGAGGATTTATGCCAAAATGTGAGTTTTTAAAGAAAAATAATTTATTGGGTTTCTACTCCAATTCATTCCTCACTTATATCCTCAATTGCCTTGAATTATCACTTTTTTTACTTAATTATGATCCTCACAGACGAGGATCATCATTTTATTGTGATAGTCCAGAAGTTGTGGCTCTTAGATGAGGATTTATGCCAAAAAGTGAATTTTTTAAGAAAAATAATATACTGGGTTTCTACTCCAATTCATTCCTCACTTATGTCCTCAATTGCCTTGAATTATCACATTTTTTACTTAATTATGATCCTCATAGACGAGGATTATCATATAATTGTGATCTTCTAGCATTTGTGGCTCTAAGATGAGGACTTATGCCAAAAAGTGAGTTTTTAAAGAAAAATAATTTATTGGGTTTCTATCTCAATTCATTCCTCACTTTTGTCCTCAATTGACTTGAATTATCACTTTTTTAACTTAATCATGATCCTCACAGACGAGGATCATCATTTTATTGCGATCGTCTAGGATTTGTGGCTCTAAGATGAGGATTTATGCCAAAAAATGAGTTTTTGAAGAAAAATAATTTATTGGGTCTCTACCTCATTTCATGTTTCACTTAGGTCCTCAATTGCCTTGCATTATCACTTTTTTTACTTAATCATGATCCTCACAGATGAGGATTATTATTTAATTGCGATCGTCCAGGATTTGTGGCTCTAAGATGAAGATTTATGCCAAAAAGTTAGTTTTTGAAAAAAAAATAATTTATTGGGTTTCTATCTCTATTTATTCCTCGCTTATGTCCTCAATTGCCTTAAATTATCACTTTTTTACTTAATTATGATCCTCATAGACGAGGATTATTATTTAATTGCGATCGTCCAGGATTTGTAGCTCTAAGATGATGATTTATGCCAAAAAGTGAGTTTTTAAAGAAAAATAATTTATTGGGTTTCTATCTCAATTTATTCCTCACTTATGTCCTCAATTGCCTTGAATTATCACTTTTTTAACTTAATCATGATTCTCACAGACGTAAATAAAAACAAATATATAATATATAAAAACAAAAATAATAAAAACAAAAACAATTACTCTTTCTCCACCCTTCACACACACAGGGGTGCCAATCTATAGTAAACATTAACATAAGCTCCTTGTTGTTACAAAAAAATAACAGTTAAAAATAATGAACGTGTACAAGAGAGAGATAAAGGCACGAGTTCTCCGGTTCGGGATGCCCCTTATAATAGAAAACTAACGAGGTCCGAACGATCCATTCCGGATGGATAAACATCCCGAAAACGAAACTCCAAAGTAGGAACATCCGAGGAGACATTTGGAAACAAATAAGCAACAAAACACCGTCCACGTGATCGGGAACAATGGAACGACGTCTGGAACAAGATCGACGCCCGTCGGACGGCGTCGTGCACTGCAGGAAGCAAAATAAACGCACTTTAATGAGATGAGATAGTAACGGCTCAAAAAAAGAGTTACGAGAGGGGTGGTTGTTGGGGGTTTAATAACAATCCCTTGTTGCTGTTTTAAAACGAAGGGTGTCTGCATATTTTTCTATTCACTACTCAGAAATGTCATAATTCTAACGTGATTATGATCACTATAAACGAGGATCATCATCTCTCAGATGGCTCTCAGATGGAGACTTATGGCACTAAATGGGTAAAAAGTCCCTTTCTTGATTTCTATTGCATTTCACGCCTCATTTATGTCCTGAATCACTTCAAATTATTATTTTTTGATGACCATATCAATTCTCGACGATGTTTTAATAAACTTTAAAAGTCCAAACGATGGTTTTTGGGTTTACATATTTATGAATAATTTGAATTTATTTCTTTCCAAAAATTTGCAGAATATTTATTTTTAATTACAAAAGTTTTTCTATTTTTTTTTTGGATTTTGTGGACAATTGATTTCTTCGAGAATTTTCAAACTATATACTATATAAATCGATCATATGAAACAACAAAAATTAAGCAAATTTGCAAATTATCTGAAAAGTGATGAGTAAACGAATTAATTTGGGCCTCTTAAATTATGCCAAAAAAATCTCAAACCAACAAACACTAAAATACGAGTAATCTGAATAATTAGCGGTTTTCTGAATCACATCCGGCTTCGAGTCAATTAGAGCAATAGGAAACGGCATCTGCTTTCATGAATGAAATCGACGATAGTGTCAAGAGTCAATTCGGAGTCTTGGCCCGAACAATTACTCCCGTCTAATTGAAAAAAGTTCCGTCTAGTAATAAACGAATGAATGAATGAATTCGGCCTGTGTCTTGCATCTGCCCGTAGTACAAGATGTACACGAGCCAGTTTTTTTAATTGAGTGCAATTTGTTAATTAGTCAAGTTCAATGTGAAAAATTATACTTATAGGTTTAATTAAACGAATACAGAAGAGTGTATGAAAAAATTTTAAAACGTTCTATCAATTCATTTTGTGCAAGAAAACTTCTCTATCTTCTTAGTTGTTATTGATCCAACAACTTCATCAATTTCATGTCTTTACTGGTCATATTTCTCAATTAAACCGCACTCTCTCTTCACGATAGTACAAATTCCAAAACGTCTTCTCTTTATTTTCATTAACGAATTTACTACGGCTCCTTTTTTATCATATTGCAACAATGGAAGCCGACCACCACAAAAAAAAGGTGACAGCGGCGGCCTTTTTAATGCCACTCTCGCCCGGCCGAAATATATTTCTTAAAAATGTAAATCGAACTGTTAATTGTGGGATATAGATGTTACCGAGTGTGATTTACGTTAGCACATGTTCACTACTATTGGGGAGGATTAATTCAGTGGCGTGCATCATACTTTGTCTTGGGTGTGAAAAACATACATAATCATTTGCTTCTGTTCGCTCATTGGATCTCTTGCATGATAATTCAACGTCATTTTAAGACACAAACCAGATAGTGGGATTCCAGGAGATTGCTTTCCTTTTCCCTAATGTAGTTTTGAATTTATTCCAGGCAGTTGAAGATTTTATGTCTCTCCCAAAAATCCAATCCAATATATGCTTAAATGATCCAGAGGAATTTTGAATAGCTTTCAAAGACTAGAAAAAAGAATCACAAAAAGGCTTCAATTGACAGGCTAAAAATGGCCGTCAAATACTTAGAATAATAGAGATAAAAAACAAAGATTTGCTGTCATTTTCTTTGCAGACCAATTAACGTTGACATAATTTTAATCTGTGCTGGGCACCCAGTAATCAATTATGTATGTCAGTAAAAAAATAAATGGCAAAACCTTTCCAATAATTTTTAACAAAAAATAGGACCTCAAAAAAAATGGACAAAAATTACCCCACTTTGAATGAATATAAATGTGTAAATAGCCAACCTCTCTCAAACACTCAACACTTTCCCAGTCTATTTCGAGCATTTCATATTACGAGTATTACTTAGAATCACATTTCCAATTTCTACCTGACTTAGAAGAATAATCGTCTTAAGCAAATCTTATTTGGTAGATTTTTGAATAAATTTACGATTAAGTTGTTATTTATAAATGGCTTTTAAGCCGTTTAGTAATATTTAATCCTATTCCTGGGAGCTAAATCGGATGCCCCAAGGCGGGCTAGCAATTAACTTTGATCAAAACAGCGACACTCGCTTTTGTCATTAATTTGAGGTATTTACCCATTCACGAGTAAATTATCGCTTTAAGGAGATTCCGTTAAGTTTGACTTGTACATTTATTTAAATACATTAATAGAAGTGTTTTTATATTTAGGGATTTATTAAAGAAAAATAGTACAAAATCGTAAAATAAATAATCCATAATCTTCTCGAAACTTGTTCCCTCACCTACATCACAAAAACACTAAATTATAAGAAGATTGGAGCAAAACTAAGCAAATGAGAGCACTTTGAAAATTCGAAAAAAGTCATTTTCGACCTCGCTTTTGAGGCCAAAAATGGGCATCAAAAATGCCATATCTCAGCTATTAGAAGAGCTACGACCTTGCGGATGGTCTCGTTGGATTCAGAACGACGAAACTAAGACAAAACCGTTGGAATTTTCTCGATAGCTCCCATAGAAGCCGAGATATCGACCTTCAAAGTTTGGGATTTTTCGTTTTTCGGGTATACCCCCCCGTATCGAATTTTTTCACCAAAAATTGATTTTTTTCGAAATCAAACTAAGTATACCAGCGTCTTATTTGGATCACCTAGATTACGAAAACACCGGGTTATAACAGGATCCGAGCAGAACTAAGGGAATGAGAGCACTTTGAAAATCGTGAAAAAGTCGTTTTCGACGTCCGTTTTTGAGGCCAAAAATGGGCATCAAAAATGCCATATCTCAGCTACTAGAAGAGTTACGACCTTGCGGATGGTCTCGTTGGATTCAGAACGACGAAACTAAGACAAAACCGTTGGAATTTTCCCGATAGCTCTCATAGAAGCTGAGATTTCGACCTTCAAAGTTTGGAATTTTTCATTTTTCGGGTATCGGTTTTTTCAGACAAATTTTTTTTTTTTTCGAAATCGAAATAACTATACCAGCGTCTTCTTTGGATCACCTACATTACTATAATACATATAATTCAGTCTATTCCTTTTGTAGGCTAATATAAACTAAGACCTGCTTTCATCTACATATTCAAGTAGTATTCCTGGATTATTTTTTAAATGTACATCTTGGCGCATATTTATTTTAAAACAAGCGACCCACGACGATCTCACCAATTTTTGTGTGTTTTTTCAATTGAGCCCAATTTAGTTAATGCGTCTATGAATCAACCGGCGAGGTTGATTAGAGAAGCACGTCAACATTTATTTAATTCGTGATTGACCTGCAGGGCAACATGACCAACACACGTACACCTACGCTAATAACGCTGTATTTACTACCGTTGATTCTTTATCGAGGTTAATTCTTTTTTGTGTTTAATTTTCAATTAGGTTCGACTTTTGGGTCAGAAATTTAGACACAAGGCCTGGAATAAACTATTCTACAAGCAAGCATTAATCATGTTTTTTAGAAAACCTATAGAGAGCGAGTTGTTTTATTATTTATTCCATAAAATTATAGAATTAAAGAGAAGGGAAAATACTTGAATAATATTTCTACAGATTTACTGAATTAAATGTGGACACGCCGCTGGTAAACACACACCAAAAGTAACATCTTAATTTACCCGCATTGCTCACGGGGCGTAAAAATTGAAAGTCGCTCTGTTGTCGCTTGTTTAGGGTAGCCCGGCACTGTTGCCCCTAAATAAAAGTATTTCATAAATCATATTTAAACCCCATTGTTATTGCGGACAGCGAATGTTACACCAGTATGTACGCGATAAACTGGGGCATGTATTGGACGTTTATTGTTAAGACCACCGTCGTTGGTAACATGGCGTAACATACGAATAATGTTGTTTTATGGTAATTTTTTACTATGATGAAGAAATTTCATTTATATGATCCTAGCGGAAGATCCTGGTACAGAACAAATGAAAGAAAATTATTTAACTTGAGGCATAGCTTCTACAGGTTTAATGGGACCCTTTTGGTATGGTTAAGCTTTCAAGCATATTTTGAATTAATTTTTAATAACGCTCTTCATTTTATCAAAAATTTCATTTGGTAGCAAGAGAGTCAGCTACTACCAAGATCAGTCACTACCAATCAAATTTAGATTGCAGAATTTATGCAAAAGTTCAAATCACTCTTCTAAAACTCCCACGAGATTTTAATTAAAAAATGTTGGGCGCCAAACTGTCTTTTAGCCATAATTTTTTTTTTTGATAAATGTTATCGGAAATGTAAATCTATACAAAAAACACTAATTTTGACAAAAAATTACCCTAAAAACATCCATTCCTTTTACTATAAACAATATTTGGAAACTCCATAATTTGTTCATTATTTGGGTTTCTACTGCTTTTCCTTTTGTCATTCCAGATAAGCCATTTCAAGTTTTCTTTTGTGAGTCTCAAACTTATTCCAAGGTTACCAAGGATTAAACCTTCATTTAATATAATTTGGAACCTCTTAAAATATAAGAATAATAGAATTTCGCTACTATAGAAAATTTCCAGGTAAGCCACTAATAAATTAACAATATTTTTATGACCTTTTATGACCCAATGTTTTCGTTAAGGTTATTAACTTACAATGAGGACGTCGATTCGTCGTGGCTCGACCGACTGTCTTTCCTCATTGTAAAAATTACATTGACAGTAATTTGGTTGGTGTTAAGGTTAACCTTGTAAAGATAATAAATTTAGGGTTTATTGCTCAAGTTAATTTTAGGTACGCCTCAAAGAAGGAAATGTTTACACGTTAGTAAATTTATTAAAAATTCACAGTTGAAAGAGTTGAGAAGAGTAACATTTATACAAGGTAGGAGTAAACTATTAAAGCGAAAAACAAGTTCCATTAATAAACAATCAAGTTACTTTTAGAAATTATTCAACTTTTGAGCATTCAGAGGGCCTCAGGGCAGTTCGGAGGAACCCAACAGACAGGAATAATATTAAAAAATCAATCATTAAATTAAGACACATATTAGAATTCAGTTTGAAATACGTTGGATTAAATTAAATTTTTGGAATATGGAAAAACCCAAATTGGACTAAAACAAACCAAAAATTGGACACACCCAACTTCCTGGTATATGGAAGAAATAATTTATTTTTTAGAGGCATTTGAGCAAGAATAAATATATAATTAATGATATTGTTGCTTGGGATACTTTTCGTATTGATGGAGTCTATAACAACAAAATGAAGGTTGTAGATCAATGTTATAGTAACAAAATCGAGAACGCAAGATGCTCAAAAACTCCAATGAGGTTTTAATTTAAAATATAATGACTGAAAATGTTGGGCGCCAAAATGTTGCAAAATCACAATTTTCTCTTTAGTCCAATATAAGCAGAAAAGTCATCTTACTTCATACTTACTTCATTTCAACAGTTTATTACTTACCTTTAATAGTTCAATAAAACTGCATCATTTCTTTTAAGGTTACCGTAATAAAAAAAAAATAAAATAATTCTTAATATCTCTTTTATATTAACATCAGTTCTTATTGATTATATATACTTAATTTTACATAAAACTTTCTCTACTTTATACATTTGTACAATGTTATGCTACTATCCTAAATATCACATTCATTTGTGTCGTCGTCAATCAGGTATTTACAATTCTCTAACCTCGAAAATCACTAATAATACGCATGCCTTTAACAGAGAGTCAATTTACGACATAAGGAAATACAGTGTTATCACATTAAAAAAAAAAAAAACAAGAAAATGAGATCATTTTCACTTAGATTAGACTCGAATATCACAAGGAAACATTGCTTACTGTTCACCATTAAAGTCTAGGCATTAAAATCGGGCTCGTCCTAGAATCCGAAGACACCGTCGAACTTCCCGAGGGTGACAGCGAGGGTTGCGAAACGTGATATTGCCTCTGATGTGATATTAAATGGTCTGGGATCATCATGTTACTATACTCCATCTGGCTGTACATTGGATTAGCTGCCATAAGTCTTTCCATACCATAACTCATTGGTGTAGGTTTAACTATGGTTGGAGATCTCATGTAGGGCCAGTAAGCTGGATTGATGGTGGGATAATAAGGTTGTGGAGGCATCATAGCCTGTAGGGCGGGATTGTAGATGCTCAGACTACGTCTGAAGGCTGCCAATCGGGCCTTGGAGGCTGCCGTAGACCTTCTACGCAATTTTCCAGTGGTTCCTCCAATGAAAACGTCATCTGAAGAGGGGTCGAGCACCCAGTAATTACCTTTGCCTGGGTCGTCGTAGCTCCTGGGCACTTTTACGAAGCACTTGTTCAAGCTCAAGTTGTGGCGGATAGAGTTTTGCCAGCCCTGTTTGTTTTCCTTGTAGTATGGGAAATTTGTCATGATATACTCGTAAATACCGTTAAGGGTCAGCCGCTTTTCCGGGGAGCTTCTTATGGCCATCATAATCAAAGCGTTATAGCTGAACGTGGGTTTTTCGTGAGATTTCTTCTCGTTATCGCCACTGGAGCCTTTTGAACAATCCAACGGTGAGTCTCCACTAATGTTTCCATCACCGGTAACGTCCACTTCACAATCCGACGAGGCGTCGTCACTATGATCAGGCTCTGGTGATTTACTGGGAGTCTCTGATGCCAGGATGGACGCTATCGAGAACGTGATGGGTGCGTGTGCCATCGAGGGCGAGTTCACAAAATTCACGTCGTTCACCATCATCGCAATTAAGTCCGAAACACTGAATTTACTATAAGAGAGAGAGAGAGAGAGAAGGAGAAAACTGCTGTAAATCGGGACGATGTTTTCTGCACGAAGTTGCTCTAAGCACTGAAACTCGCCAGGGTGAAAAGGAAGAATGTTGGCGGCTCTTCCACCTCCAGCACGCGGTTGCTTAATGATGCCCGACCAATGGGAGAGCGGTAAATTTATACACCACGCCCTTGAGCCTGCCCGGACGGCTTATGTTTACTATAGGTTGGAATGTTATTGGAATATTGGCTTACCGTGTCAGGTAGCTTTTTTCGTTTTGTTTATTTTACTTGAAGGAAGTTTGATGATAGGGTTTTGTGGATTACAAGGTGGAGGATTAGGGTGGTAAATAGGGCCATTGGAAGTCAACATTTAAAATAAAGTTTATATGTTTAAAGGAGTAGGATAGGAATGCTTTTGCTATATCAAATACACATTGACCTAAAAAGAGAATTGTGCAATAATTAAACGCATGAGAGATAAGTGCAAGAAGAAATGTTCCGTTTATTAGAAGAAAAATTGAAATGTTTGAATATGTAGTACATACAATGTGCAAAGCAAGGACAATAATGACAAAATTAGAACAAGGCAAAAGTAAAATAAACTTTACCTAATATATATGTAAATATAAAAGACTTTATTTGCAATTTGAAATAAAGTGCTTTTGATTGGCAAATAAATATTCTTTGAATATCATTTAAGGTGTAAAGTGATTCGGGTGGAATTTTAGATTCGCCTCTAAGTGCCATAGAAAGATCTAAATTAGGCTCATCTATAGGACCAACCTAACCTGACTAATACGAAATGCATTTAATTGGCAAGTAGGTATATATTCTTTAAAATGTTATAGTTCAAATTCACAGGTTGCTAAAGTATAAACTGTAGTACTCTCTACACTTTATACAATTAGTATTTTAGGTATTATAGGCGTTTGGGATTAATTTAGAGATATTTAGAGCAATTTGCACACCCAAAAGCCTTGAATAAGTTAATAAATTCCATTAGGGTTTATTTTAAAAATTCAAATTCCTGGAATAAAACAATCTTTACTTACAGGCATTAGGGTCCAAGCTATTTGGCTTAATTGGCAAAAATACTATTTGGCTTAATTTTGGAGATTTAGTTCCGGGAATAAGAAATAAGTTATAGGCACTTATAGGTCACTTATAGGCATTTAGAGCAATTTGGATACACCCAAAAGCCTGGAATAAGTCAACAACTTCCATTAGGATTTGTCTTAAGGATTCAAGTTCCTGGAATAAAATAATCCTTTACTTACAGGCATTTGGGTCTAAGCTAGAGACTCTTAGAGTAATTTGGAAATGCCCCAAAGCCTGGAATAAATTAAAAAACACCATTTGGCTTCTTTTAAGCATTTAAATTCCTAGACTAAAAAATTCGTTTTTATAGGTATTTGGGTCTAACAAAACAAAGATCAAAACACATTAGTCACGGTCTCATTAAATCCATATAATTTTTTAAAAGCTACACGTGTTTCGCTCCTATCAGAGCATCATCAGGCCTAGACCTACGCAGATCACATTATAACTCGTGTATGTTGTAATGTGATCTGTGTAGGTCTAGGCCTAATGATGCTTCGATAGGAGCGAAATACGTGTGGAATTTAAAAAATTTGATGGATTTGATAAGACCGTGACTTTGTGTTTTTGCCTTTGTTTTGTTTTCGTTTGGTATCTTGGAGAAAAAATGGATAATATGTTTCTATTTGGGTCTAATTAAGAAACTCTTAGAGCAATTTGGACACACCCAAAAGCCTGGAATAAGTCAACAAATTTCATTAGGATTTGTCTTAAGGATTCAAGTTCCTGGAATAAAACAATCCTTACTTACAGGCATTTGGGTCCAAGCTAGAGACTCTTAGAGTAATTTGAAAATACTCAAAAGCCTAAAATAAGTAAAAAAATACAAATTGGCTCAATTTTAGAAATGTAGTTCCAGGAATAAAAAATATATTTTCTTACAGGCATTTAGAGCAATTTGGAAATGTTCCAAAGTCAAAAACACCATTTGGCTTCTTTTAAACATTCCTAGACTAAAAATTCTACTTTTACAGACATTTGAGTCTAATTTAGAGGCTCTTAGAGTAATTTGGACACACCCAAAAGCCTGGAATAAGTCAAAAAATACCATCTGGATTTAATTGTTTCATTGATATTAGTGGTAGTCATCCAAATAATTTCTGAAAATGTTATGGTTAATAATGGAACAAGGAAACATGTTTTGAAGAAACAGATGATAATGAGGAGAATGTTGAGATCCCTCAAGAGATAACAGAACCCCAAGGTAAATATCCTACTATTTCAATGTAAAAAGAGATCTTAAAAAAATATATAGATAATTATTGTTTTGATTTTACGACAAAGAATTAGAAACTTTGTATCAAAAATACTTTAGAGCTACTCATTCAAAGATAATTCATTCAAATTTAAATTTCAGGCAATCGAGTGTAGCCTGAAAAATAAATTCTACTTTATATTACTAACATTAAAAAAGAAGAATACTTTTTTGTTATATTACCCTGATGATGACCTAATCTAAGCCGAAACGTTGGCAAAAATAATTATATTAATATTATTCTGTCACCCTCAATTGAAAATAAATTATTGAAAAGACAACACACTGTTGGGCGCCAAAAATGTGTCGTAATTTTAAGGAATTGTTTTAATACATGCGTAAAAAAAGCATGTTAAGTTCCTAGCGTTTATGTTGTATTAAATGTAATTTTTTATGCAAAATTTTAGAATATTAGTTTAAAAGTGCATATTTGGCAGTGAAGGAAAACTGTAAAGGTTAAGCCAGGTTGTTGATCTCCTCACAATATAATGTAGAACATTTTTGAACCAATGTATTATGTATTTTGGTTAGTGTACTAAAAACCTATCGGAACTATGTAAATCCATACATACCTAAGTTGTCGCATATTTTTTGTAGAAAAAAGTCATTTATCATGTTACAATAATATTAAGCAAACAATGCCAACACTGGGCTATGATGGGATCTAAGCAAATCTGCCAAAGTACCATTTTTGAGAATACTAGAACAATATGAATTTAATCTGATATAATAAATGTACATGCAGGCAATAAATATTTCCGCAAAGTTTACTCAGCTATATCTAAAGTTAATAATTCGCTTTTAAAGTTAATTAATTTATGACTAAACATACTTGACTAAAAGGATTAACTTTATCACTACTTAATTGTACTCAGGTAATAACTATTGACTTTTGGAAACCCCGCTTTTATAGCTGTAGGTCCACCGTGATTATTATATGTCGGACGGGTATGCAGCACAGAGGCTTAAAATCGTAGTATAATACTGTATAAAGTTAATTATAGTATTTAAATTCGAGAAGGGATTAAAAATTCCTTTTATTGTTTTTGCGAAAAGAGCGAAATAAAGAACGTACAATCCGATATTTTTTACCTGCGTGTAAGTACATACTTTTGCCATTACCTTAGATTGAAGTTTTAAGTGACTAGCAAAAATATTTTATTCAACTAAAATAAGTGCTTAGATATAACTTTATCGCATTGTAGTGGAATAAAATCGCCTTAAAATTATGATTTTTCGTGATACAAAAGTATAACTTAATGAAACTCATATTATATTGTAGAGGACCTTCTGGAGCATCGAAAATGGGAAAGTACAACTTTTTTTAGTAGGGCCGAACTTTGCAAATGGCCCTTAAAGGTGTCTAAGCGCAAATTAAAAAAACTATGTTGTTCTAAACATAAACCGTTGTATTTACATAAATATGTGACATAGAAATCTGATTTTTTTGCACAGATATAGCTTAAACATAAGCGCATCTGGTGACAATTAAGGAATTTTAAAAATGTTTTTAAGTTAGGAATATGAAATTTTCAAAATGGGGCATCCAAAACTTCACCCTATGGTGAGCTATGCGAAATATTGAAAATTTTTATACATATTAATCGAATAAAATGTAGCTAGAACATGTGGAAAGTTTTTAAAAAAAAATTAAGATGCTAACTTAAACTGTTACAAAGATATGAATTTTTATATAACGGTCATTATACGCGCGCTGATGCTGGCAGCGGCTACCCGGGCTACCAGTCTAAATATGACCAAGGTTTGCGGTGCAAACTTTTTTTTGCATCTAGAAATTTAAAAAAAACATAAGGAGTAAGATGTAAAAAAGTTTTGTATGTGATTTACCCTAAATATTTTCTTCTTCGTCATCATCATATACGTCAGGGATGTTATGGTTCTGACAATTTTTGCAGGAACAATCGCTGCAGCATTTTAACCCTTCTTTTAGGCATACACATTTATTATCAGAGCACTGTTTATCCTTGCAGAAGAGGTCCAATATTTGTCTTATATCCCCAGGTATGGGATCAGCAGTCATTAGAACGAGCTCCAAAATATGGTTAATTTTGGTCCAACCAAAATTAATGGGGTCAAGGGTAGGCATAATAGGTATATGACTGGAAGTCCATATACGCAGTTGCAATATGCACCTAAAATATTTATAAGTTTTGTTTTGTAATAGTATCTAAATTTAAATTATAAGTACACTAACCTTAGTACATGCTGATAAAATGACTTATTCGAAATTGTTGTGAGTTGGTACCTCAGTGCATTAAGTGTGTTAATGTTCTTGTTTTTATTTTTATATAAAGCCAGTGCAAAATTTGTGGCAATATCAACTGCTTCAGTTATAGGCACGGAGTGCAGATTTGAAAGGATTTCACATGTTTGTATATTTTTTGAAAATACGTCATAGGCTATTTTTTTACCAATTTTAAACATTGCGTTTGTTGTGTCACACCCTGTTAACACATGCAGGTCTGGTAAACATGCACTGGCAAATTTGATATCCTAGTTTATTTACTATTTCGGATATAAAAATAATCCTTTTTTTGTTACTTTGTTCTAATTCGATCAAAAGGTCTTTTTTTTCCGAATTAGCTTTTATATATTCAGAATAGTAAAAAATTAGTAATATGACAACGTCGGTATCTACAGACTTTACTAACACCTTTTCTTGAAGCATTTGATATTCATATAAAACATGAAGGACAATTCGTGTATCAGCCTCATCATGATTTGATGTCAGATCTTTTAATTCGGTAAAACCATTCTTGTCAACTAAATAACATGAGTCTGGATTCTCAAAACCACCAGCAATGATCAGAGTTTCTTCTGTTTGCAAAAGATCAGGTGAATTTTTTAGAAGATAAGCGGTCAGAAATTTTAGTAGAGATCGTTTATTTTCTGACAATCTCAAAAAGTTCCTAAATTTTGCCACCTTCCTACATCCAGAAACTTCATATGCATGCGCATCTGTAAAATCACCTCTTCTACGTCTTTCCAACGACTTGACGGATTCATCATATTTATCAAAAACCACTGTTATTCTTATTTTTCCAAACTTTCGGCTTATTGAAAGAATTTGTTTCAGAAAAATACATGCGAGTTCATTAAAAGTGGAAAATGATTTTTCATTAATTCCTTACCATGCCATCTATTATAAGTGAATTGACAATTTGAGTTGAATTAATTGCTCCATATGGCTCAAATTTGGATAGTAATTCAGACTTAGCTGTTTTTCGCATACTTTCATCCTTGGGTGTAGGAAGGAGAGAGACAAGACACATCCCATTTTAATCGATCAGAAGAAAAGTGCCCATTCTACACGACACTCAACACGCCGTGTACTCTTTTATAGTATACGCACGCCGGCGCCGCGCCTGCAGTTCATTTGAATTTATAAAGCGCATTTTTAGGTTTCCATTAAAAAAATCATATTTCTCTAACCGTTTAAGTTAGCAACTTATATTTTTTTTTTTAAAACATTCTACATGTTATGGCTACATTTAATTCGATATATATATGTATAAAAATTTTCAATATTTCGCATAGCTCACCGCAGGGTGAAGTTTTATATGCCCCATTTTGAAAATTTGATATTCCCAATTTAAAAACAAAAAACCTTTTTATATTTTTAAAATTCCTTAATTGTCACCAGATGCGCTTATGTTTAAGCTATATCTGTGCAAACATTCAGATTTATATGTAACATATTTATGTAAATACAACGGTTTATGGTTTTTCTAATTTGCGTTTAGACACGCTTAAGGGCCATTTGCAAAGTTCGGCCCTATTAAAAAAAGTTGTACTTTATTATTTTCGATGCCCCAGATGGTCCTCTACATGATGGTATAAGTTTCATTTAGTTATACTTTTGTATCACGCACCCTTAGAAATAAGCGACTTTTAGGAGTGATTTTATTCCACTATTGACTACCTTAGATGGAAAGACAGCCCTCTCTAGATACATATTATAACATTTTTCCCAGGCCTAAATAATGCCTATCAAAAAACGCACTAGTCTTCTTTTCTAAGCCATTATTAGCTCCTTCCTCCTTCACTTTTTCTTGTAATTAAGAAATGTCCATCTCTCTTGGAATCTTGGTTTATTACGGAATTAAAGTAGTGAATCAATAAAACTCCCTCTTCTAAAGAGATTTATCCTGTTCCAAGCAATTTTGGAAGATTTCTTTCCTATATCGAGAAACAAGTCCAGATCTTTAATTTGACGTCAACCATCAATTCCTTTCAAAGGACTTTATGATTAACACAGGCAAATACAGTCTAAGCTGCTGTCTTAAAATTGAACTCCCTGTACATTCATTGGGTTTTCTGAGGAATGGTGATAATCAAGTGAAAAGTAAGAAATTTTTCCAGGCAGTTAAATTAAAGTCTGATAGCTGACTACACTCAACAGTCATCTTCTCTATAAGCTAAAAATGAATTCAATACCTGGACGAAATTAGTTTATTTTTTCAATCAATTGAATTAGATCCTCAAGCTCTCTGCCTGGAATAAGTATTTCTATAAGTTACTCCCTGGAAAAGGTAAGAAAATTTCCAAACAGTAGAATCTTATTGTTCTTAATAATTAACATTTAAAATAAAATCAATAAAATAAAGTGCATACAAAAAATTACTGACAACTCACAAGATTTTTCTAATATTTGTTGTTTTTTCTAATGGACACTTTTGGTTCTTCTTGTATTGGATATTCTTTTTACGTTATGAATTCTTTAAATGAGATCAAAACATTGAAAGTTTGAAAGAAACAAATTAAATTTTATTCCAGGCAGCTAAAGTTAATTTTTTATTTAAATAAGAAAATTAAAAGGTTGTCACCAACTGTCTGGAATAAAAACCAAATTTTTATAAGGGATCTTAGCCTTGTATTCAATTTATCAATCATTTTATTTCCAAAAATAAAAAAAAGTTTCTATAACAATAGATTCTTGGATTCTCTAGACCGTTTGGATTTTCCACAGATTTATTCTAATACTTTTAAATCAAAGTAGCCAAAAACAATTTGTGGCTAAAACCCACTTTTTATAAACAAAAATAAAGTCGAAATTATACCCATTTGTAATGACGTCATTTTTGTTTATCTTTGTTTAGCATATTCCAAACAGCGGCGACAACAAACTTTTGAAAAAAATTGGTGTCTGATGATTATTCATCTTTTATATAATAGGTTATGTGAAATATCCGTCACTGTCAATCAAAAATATTGGCTTGTCAACTTGTTCTTGAAAGTTATTTCGAAAAGTGTTAGATAATGCCTAAAAAAAGATATAATAGGTATAAAAAACAATCGCAGCTGATTTTAAATATATTGGCTTTTTTTCAACTGGAAAAGGAACAAGTCCGAAACGGAATTGCACTTCAAATTGAGAATGTGATACAGCGAGCCGCAGATGCAATAAAATTGAGCACAACAACGATCGCAAATATAAAGAAGAATGGGATAAAATCAGATCAGGATTACGCGGCCCGTATATCTTTCAAGCAAAAGACAGCAAAAACCAAAATTACAACATATTTGAAACATAGAATTCGAGACATAATTTATTCTATGTACGCCAGAAAAAAATATGTAATATTGGCAACAATAAGAGAAAAGTTCAGGGATGAAATTGAATATTTTGAGTTTTCCATTGACTGCTTAGGAAGATGGATCAATAGTATAGGCTTCAAGTGGAAAAAATCAAATAACAGAAAATATTTGATGGACTTGCCAAATATTGTTCATAAAAGAATCAATTTTTTAAGGGAGTTTATCAAAAATAGAAATGTAGGTCCGGACGGTTTTACTCCAGTTTTCATTGACGACACGTGGATTTTCAGCAAGGGATCATTAATTTCGTAGTAGCTGGCAAGATGACACCAAGCACGCGGATTCAAGGAAAAACAGTGAAGGTAAAAATTATATGGTTATCTTTTTAGATCTTTTTTTGAATAAAAACTATTGCCCTTGTAAGGGCCCTCTAACTTCATCATTTCATCTGTTTCATAGTTTCATATAATTTCTCTCTAAGACAATATGAAGGAATTTAACTCCATACACTACTCGTATGTACATGGAACATTACTTATTAATTATATTAATGTTATGGAAGAATGATTTCTAAAAGAAGAAAATTAAATTATCTTTTATTTTTAAGGTCATCGTTATATCGTGGTCCACGCCGGAACCCTTTGGTTTATGGCTTCATCAAGGGTGCAAATTTAATATTCAAGAGTGGATTAAAGACGGGAGATTATCATGACAATATGAACAGAAAAAACTTCGAAAACTGGTGTAAAACTCAGCTGGTTCGAAATCTTTCCCCAAAGTCATTTATAATCATGAACAATGCAAGTTACCATTCTGGTTTATTAGAAGAAATCCCAAGAAAATCTTAGACAAAGCAGAGACTAACCGAATGGTTGAAGAAAAAGAATATTGGCATTTCCAGAAAAAGCCATGAAAGATAAAATATGGAGTATTGAACTTAGGACACAAAATTTTGCGACTGCCACCATATCATTGCCAGTTTAATGCAATTGAAATGGTATGGTCGGAATGTAAACGAAAATATGATCAATATATTTCCAATTTTAAGGGGTCACCTTCAGAAGTTCTGACTACATGGGAAAGGGTAATAGACGAAATTTCTATAGATCACTGACAAAAATATGTTTTTCATATAGAATTGAAAAGGTAATTGAAAAGGTTTGGGAGGCAATACAAGTGTGTGATGCCTATGACTCTGCCACTTGTGATTACGACTGACGAAGACGACGATGACGAAGACAATATCCCTGATTTCAGTTCTGACTCTGACAATACTGACGAGATTGATTAAGCTTTTTTTGTTCTAGCAAATTTTATTTTATGATCGTCGTTTAAGTATTCAATCATATCGTTGCAATTTTATTAACTTTTATACCATTATTCCCAATTTTTGTAAGCTAGGTTAAAAAAAAAATTATAATCGGTTTAAAAATATAATAAATGTATATACACGAATATAAAAATATAATAATATGCTGCTAAAATAAATCATTTGTTAATTTCCGAACGTATAAAAATACATAGCAGACTATTAATTTTTGAAGGCGATGGTAAAGTTTCTAACCTAATATTGATTGGCAAAAATATCTACGCCATACGTCTTTTTCACCTGGATGACGTAACTACAAATGGGTATAATTTCGACTGTATATGTGGCAATGATTTATAAAATATCTCAGCTATTGCTCCCTGGAACCCCTACATTTTCAAAGATTTTTTTTTAAATTAAAAACACACATATTTTGAAATTGGCTCAAAAATAGATCCATTGACGAGGCGGACGGTTCCTTTGACAAAACAATAGTGTGCACCCCAAACGCCCATCTCCTTGACATCATAATGGTAGTTTTAACGATTCGTGAAAAGCTTGTGCGGACGACATGTGGTTTCTTCGGAATTATACCTTGAATCTGAACTGCTAATAACAAGTTCTACTTGATGGCTCACTATGTTTGTTATATCCTCGTGCCTATAGCAAACGAAGAACATAAATATATTTCCTGTTAAAGGCAGATGTGACGCAAACGTTTTACAATTATTGCGGGTGATATATTGTGGGTGCATGCGACAGATGATGACTCGACAATAATTATCACATCTTCTTTTTTTCGTTTTTCGGCACATGCAGTTGTTAACTTTTGTGAGGAAAGAATTGCGCTAATGCCGGGCACAATGACTTTACTTTTGTGCGTTTTGAATGGATTTTGCAAACAACATTCTCTCTGAAATGCAGTTTTGATGTTTAACTTTTAAGAAAGAAAATTCGGTTTTACTGTAAGTTTATCAAAATATGACCTTAAGGCAATATCTACTTAGAAATTGTTTTTAAGTCAATGTATGACGATTTTAAATTTTCATCTAATTGATCTTAATACTGCATAGTTACTAGTTTTAAACTGCAACAAAGTCTACACTATTAGGACCATTACTTTCTTCAATAATTTCTTTTATATGACCATCTACACCGAATCAAATGTTACCTTAAAACAGACAATGGCACCAATAGGTGCGGGTGTTTTGAATGAAATCCCATCAGACCCATTCATTCAGGGGTAATTCTTGTATCGTAATTGGAGATTTCTTTGACTTATAATAATAATAATAATACAAAGTTGACCCGCATGTTCAATGGATTTTCTCACGCAGTTTTATGGGGGGGAGGGATGGCGTTTTGTTTTCTTGTTTTGACGTACCGAGTGACTTGCAAACGCAAACAATTAGTGTGGAATCTACATATAAGGGTACATTGTGCGGGTGAGAAAATTCAGATTATATTATTTGCTAATTTGCTATATAACTCAAAGTTATATTGTGTGTACCATAAAATCAATTTTCCTAATTTATTTAACCCCCAAGTGATTTTCTTCTTTGTGAAGTGTCAGATCTAATCAAAAACCGATAATTCCAATAAAAATCAATTAACGAGAGCAATTCTTAAATACGAAATCTTTTGACCATAAGTCAAAAGTCATGCCGGTCAAAAAAAATCCATATTTTCAATAAAGTCCGATTTTATCACGGTACTGGCCGTCCCATTCGGTTACTTAAACTTAATTGGGTAAATAGGGGTGTTTTGAAAATATCATTGATTAACAAACACGCATGGGGTGAAAAAGGAAGTTATAGGATGCGGGTCCATTTTAACGCATTCTTTTATTTAATGATTTTAATGCACCATGTACTTTAATTATGTTCGTAATAATTAGGAAGCTTGGGGGCACTTTTAAATAGCTTTTCATGTTCTTGTAAAAAAATATTTGCTGCTTCATATTCAGTATAATATTTTAATAATAAATTGGTTACGTAGTGGTTATTCAAACCTATAACCGACTTAAAAAAAAATCTTATTATCCTCCTAAATCAGCGTCATTGTGTGCCTATATAGCGAACATAAAACCGAGATCTCGGTTAACACCGTTTTCGTCCCGATAATAGGCTTTATAAAACGCAAAACCGACCCCGGCTAATAAAAACACACACAAGTGTCGAATGTCAATTAGATGTTTGAACCAGAGAAGCGAAACATCTGTCCAATAAGAGAAAACATCCCCCATCAAACGCGTAAATAACCGGGACCTCGTGATCGTAATCCCCGAGCACCCAATAACTATAAATATTTCGCAAATTGAAATCGGAGGAGTCCCTAGAGGGAATATTGACGGTTTATCGTCATCTCGAGTTGATACTGTACATTTATTTATTTATAATTACACTACGTAACAGGTATAAATCTAAATACAAAATTAAAACAGGTAAATTTTAATTAATATAAAAAGCCAACTAAAAATTACAATAAGAAAGACACCAGAGAAAGTATCACAGTGGATTTGTATTTGATTTAAGGTTCAAGAGGTTCTTAGGTGATCGATCTGATTATTGAGCAATTTAAACAAGGATACCTGGGAAAAGCAGATTTTTCTACTTACCAAGGATTGCATATCAAAAGTTTTTATTTAAAAAAAAAATTTTTTTTTAGTCACTTTTGTTGGCTTATAATTACTTACCCTGTATACCGATCTGGCCCAAAAAGTATACAGACATGAACTACTATATAGTCTTTTATGTTTAAAAATGTCAATACATTTGACATCGTTAAAATTGAGATCTCGTGCAAAAATAAATTTTGACCCGTTTTTTTACGAATTTTTGACTTTGACTCGGTACCGCTCCCTTTGTGGGTGTCGAAAAAAAAAAATTGTTTACTCATCCGTCATTCTCAATGCATTGAGAGGTGACATGCCAAATTTCATCGTTTCGCCATTCATACAGCCAAAGATTTGAATTTTTATTTCCCAAAAAAAACATGAAAATTAGGGTCGGACGTGGCGTGCATAATATAGTCGCAAACGTTCCTATATATAACAATTTTCTCTCTCGCAAGTCCTATTCATTGGCCTACAAAAATCGTGTTTATAGACGGTCTCCCTATAAGAACCTCTAAAATAAGAGTCATTTGGAGACTAATCTAGAGATCTAGGAGACTATTTAATATCGTCAGTCCCACTAATAAGACGCTTAGCAAAATTATTTGTTAAAAACTACTATAACCGCATTATGACAGTCGCCTTGTCAGAAATAGACTAATCTTATGTCTCTAAATCAGAGAGGACTTAAATGGTAGAAAAAAAAAGGTATAAGTTTTTATCTAAAGGAACCTTAAGAACTTTCTCTGTATCCTTTCATGGCTCTTTGAATGAGTATTATACTTTGGGGACCAAACTATTAAGACGTATTCCAACTTTGACCTCACAAATAATGCAAAGTAGAATATTTTCACACTATCAAAAAGTCATGCTCTTGAATGTTTCATTTATATTGTTTTCATAGTGTTTTGTTGCAAAGTTGATATTGCTTTTGTTGTCACAGGTACCCTTCAAGTTTGTAGAGAAATCAGAAGTAATCAAAGTATTATTAGTGGTTTCTTTTTATTGCATTTGATGCGCATTAACATTCCAAACAACTTTTATCTTAACAATTTCTTTCACCAATTAATGGTTTTCTAGCAAAAAAAAGTAAAAACCAAAATTATTATCATTTTCCCATGGACACGGTACCCCTTTGGATTTTTTGAGGAAGACTTTTTTTGGGAAAATTGCGTGTTACTTTTTCTCTTCTTTATATTGATTAAAAAAATAAAAAAAGTGGATAATAAAAAAAATCGGTACAAGTACGTAATCGTCATAAGAGATGTAAACACACTGACCGACGTGAACATCTAGATCTCTGAACTCGTTGATTTTGTTTAAGTCTAAACATTGTAAAAATCTATATTATCTCCAAACTCGTTGGCGTAACCTCAATTTGTGATACTCTTTGGCTATATAGAAGCCAGCCATAGCCATCTCAGAGGATATGAATGATAGATAATATTGAGTCAACATCAACATATTATTGAAGCAGATGGAAACTTTCGGGAATTGCACTGATACAACTGAAAGCTCTAAGAAACTGGGGTCCTATTTCTCTAATCATTCATATAGAATCCTTTTTTTAATCGGGTGTTTACTTTCACATGTCATCCTCGAACGAGGTGGCGAAGTTGGAATAAGGGAGGCGAAATCCATTTTTTACGAAGCATGTGCGACACCACGGGAGTCCTTTATAACGCCCGTATAATTGAACGTTATCTCACCATTATTTTCGTATTTATTTTTTGGTTTGTACTTTAACTACAAAGGGCGCCCCGACAACACCATTATGCTGATCAGTTTTAATCCGAGCGCATGTTAGTTAATTTTTCTTTATAATTTAGTACTCACTATCATGGACTAAATGGTTCATTATAATGCAGTGCATCAATAGAATATTAAAAAAACTATTAGTACTGCTGTGAAAGATTGCTTTTCCTCGATTTTTATGCCAAATCGCCTCAACTTTAAGTATTTTATACTTTTGTAGCAGCAGTATCAACTAACTATATTCCAGTTCAGGGTAATTTCAGATCTTATTAAAATGAATATTAGAAAATCCTCGCAGGTATTGTTGAAAAGTAATCATCTCTCGGTAATTCTGCGAAGATAATCAGATCATGGCTTGTTTAAATAACCAGTCTTAAACAGATTAAGACGTCAGTGGAGGCTTATTTTGCAGTTGCGGCGGCGTTTCGGTCAAAAAGGCACATCGTATACCCGCACACCTTCATTTATTTCTTGCTTAGTGACATGGTCCATTCGACACGCAGATTACACCTTGAGTTTACTACAGGGATGGAGTTTTTCGTTTATGTGGATGTGTGGAATCTTCAAAAATTGTGCAGTAAGTTTTACAGATCTTTAGAGTTTCTAAGGCTGAATATAGGAGCAGACAAAACCATACGAATAGTGTACATAACTAGAATAATGTCATTGCCTGCTCAAGGTCTTAAAGAAATCATTGAAATTTTTGTAGTAGGTGATGAGATATTGGAAGATTTATCACAGGAATGCCTGCACTTAATAAAAAGGATACAATTTTTGAATTATGAAATTATTTAAATTTTAAATTAGTTATTCCAACTCTAATTGGAACGATTAATGATCTTCTGGCGGGAAGTGATGACATATTGGAAGATCTATCTTAAAATTACCTGTACTTAATAAAAACATTTATTTCTTGTAAATCAGCCTGTATCTAAGCACCTGGTGATCAATATTGTGCGATTCTTGACCACGAAGGCCCAACTCAACTGCCTGGAATAAAGAGAAAAAATCCTTGACTGTTTGAAAAGGTAGAACAGTCTATAACCATAGATTTGTTAATTTGTTTAGACCATGGAATTTTTTTCTTATACTTTAATATTTTAAAATTTTTCAAAAAAATTGATAGACAATTTGATGCTGATTAAAATAAGCCCAAACATTCCAGGGTTATCTTTGACCGTTCCCGAGATATCGCCATTTGAATCCAAAATCCGGCTCGAAGGACCAAATGTTTTTCGCGAATATCTCTCTAACCGTTAGAGATATGGGAATTTTGCAAGAGGTCGAAAACCTTTATTTTTTAGAATTCTTTTTAACCACACTGTTTTTTAACATTTTTGCCGAGAATTTTTTTCTTAAACCTTAATATTGAAAACATTTTCAAAAAACTTGATAGACAATTTTACGCTGATAAAAATAAGTCCAATCACCATGGTTTTATCTTTGATAGTTATAAAAATATCGCCTTTGGAACCCAAAATCCGGCTCGAGGGACCAAATGTTAACTTTAAATATCTCGGTAACCATTAAAGATACAGAAATCTTACAAGAGACATTTTTTTTTAATTTTCAGCATTCTATCTAACCACGATATTCTTGTTTAAAATTTTTCAAATAATGCTTTTGCGTGAGCAAGGGTTTGTTGCATTATATACTGTAAAACTCCTATATTTACCTGAAAATACCTTGGATTTTTTTCAATTACTGCATTTATCTGGAAAAGTTAACAAATGACTTAAGTCCCTGTCTGGAAGAATTCTTAAAAAAATCCTTGACCGTTTGGAAAGGTAGAACAGTCTATAACCATCGATTTATTAATTTGTTTAGACCATGGAATTTTTTTCTTAAACCTTAATATTTTAAAATTTTTCAAATAAGCTGATAGACAATTCGACGCTGATTAAAATAAGCCCAAACACTCCAGGGTTATCTTTGACCGTTTCCGAGATATCGCGATTTGAATCCAAAATCCGGCTCGAAGGACCAAATGTTTTTCGCGAATATCTCTCTAATCGTAAGAGATACAGGAATTTTGCGAGAGACCGAAAACCTTTATTTTTTAGAATTCTTTCTAACTACACTGTTTTTTAACATTTTTACCGGGAATTTGTTTTCTTAAACTTTAATATTGAAAACATTTTCAAAAAAATTGATAGACAATTTTACGCTGATAAAAATAAGTCCAATCACCATGGTTTTATCTTTGATAGTTATAAAAATATCGCCTTTGGAACCCAAAATCCGGCTCGAGGGACCAAATGTTAACTTTAAATATCTCGGTAACCATTAAAGATACAGAAATCTTACAAGAGACATTTTTTTTTAATTTTCAGCATTCTATCTAACCACGATATTCTTGTTTAAAATTTTTCAAATAATGCTTTTGCGTGAGCAAGGGTTTGTTGCATTATATACTGTAAAACTCCTATATTTACCTGAAAATACCTTGGATTTTTTTCAATTACTGCATTTATCTGGAAAAGTTAACAAATGACTTAAGTCCCTGTCTGGAAGAATTCTTAAAAAAATCCTTGACCGTTTGGAAAGGTAGAACAGTCTATAACCATCGATTTATTAATTTGTTTAGACCATGGAATTTTTTTCTTAAACCTTAATATTTTAAAATTTTTCAAATAAGCTGATAGACAATTCGACGCTGATTAAAATAAGCCCAAACACTCCAGGGTTATCTTTGACCGTTTCCGAGATATCGCGATTTGAATCCAAAATCCGGCTCGAAGGACCAAATGTTTTTCGCGAATATCTCTCTAATCGTAAGAGATACAGGAATTTTGCGAGAGACCGAAAACCTTTATTTTTTAGAATTCTTTCTAACTACACTGTTTTTTAACATTTTTACCGGGAATTTGTTTTCTTAAACTTTAATATTGAAAACATTTTCAAAAAAATTGATAGACAATTTTACGCTGATAAAAATAAGCCCAAGCACCATGCTTTTATCTTTAATAGTTATAAAGATATCGCCTTTGGAACTGGCTCGAAGGACCATATGTTGACTTTAAATATCTCGGTAACCATTAAAGATACAGAAATCTTACAAGAGACATTTTTTTTTAAATTTTTAGCATTCTATCCAACCACGCTATCCCTGTTTAAAATTTTTCAAAATTCATTTTTCAGAGGTAATAATTTGTGTATTTTTTTATTAACATAAATAAGAATTTTCGCTATACTAACTAAGTTTAAAATATCGAACTAATTGTTTTGATTGCTTTTTTTAAAACAGGTGTTGGTTTTTCATTTTTAATAAGGAAAATGACTTCTTATAGTATTTTTTTTGTAATGTGTTAATCTATGATGAGATACGGAAACTTGATCGCGTTCGCATAACTTGCACAATATACTCGTAAAATGACAATATTATTTACATGTGCCTAATTGCCTATTTACTGAGTTACTTGTAAGTAAAAAAGAAAAAAATACATTATTTTACATAAGTCATAAACTATTTATTTGACTTCGAAAAAAAGGATAGTACGGCTCTGTTTGCTTTAAGTTAGTTGCAAAACTCGGCTGTTAATGAAACCCCCCTTTCAAGGAACATAAACTGTACCAGAGCAAAATAGCATATACATTTAAACGGCGTATACAACAAAAAGGAGGACAGAACACCTTTCGCCTTTATCTCAAAAAGGGACAACAATAAACACCGACGAAAAGTCAATTTAGAAAGTCACAATGATCTTACAGAAATTCGGATTTTTCGACTGTCATCGACTCGTCAAACGAACATTTTTAATCCTGGGAATATGTGTAAAATCCGGTAAGCGGATCATCGTCCATCGGGGGCCGGCTTTCATGTTTGTCGGTGTTTAGATATAATTTTCGAAAAATAATCTCGACTTTTGACGTCTGTCTTTTGTGGCATGACCTAGAAGGGACTCAAATAAATAAAGGATGATTGGAGCACTAGAAGCAATTTGAATAAAGCCGAATTTCAGATTAAATTCAATATATAGGATAGGATGTTATTCCTAGTCAGTTTTAATAGAAAGTGTATACAGGCAAAGGTCCTAACTCAATTTCTTTTTAATTTAATCGTTGTAAAGAGTGTGAATTTTTGCTCTCAAAGGGAAAGAAAGACAAGAAGTTTATAAATTTCTTGTTTTTTTTTCATGTTCTTTCTTACATGCTTTCAGAAAAAAAAGAAGAACGAAGGCCCGTGTCGTATATATTTATTATTTGAGTCTCTGATGATATCGCTATGTTTGGCATTAGAACAAGGGGGAAGGGGGAGTGTGGGGGTGGAGGTGGTGCGCGTGTTTTCCTCTTATTGAATCAATTACTGGCCGCCAAGGGTTGGCAACATCGAACACGAACATCCGCCGTCGCCCTCCTTGGAAAAACGGAAAAATGGAAAACGGACAACTTTTCTACGTGTGTTTAACGATGTGCCCCGACCGAATCGTTTTCCGGGAGCGCTAATTTGGAGAAAACGTCCAATGGCGTAACATTTCGCACTTTTTTCCATAAAACTGTTAAAAATCCAGGTTCTTAAGTTTTTCCAGTTAACTCTCAGAATCTCTAAACTCCATCCAATAGAATTTTTAAAGTTATTCTAGGCATTTCAGAAGTTGTCAAAATGCTCTAAGAATCTCTAAGTTATATAAATAATTCGTCTTGTTCCAAGAATCTTGAGAACTCTCATTTTTATTTTATTCCAGGCTTTTGGGTTTCTCCAAACTGCTCCTAAAATCTCCAAGTTACATCCAAAGCCCTCTAAACAAAATATTTTTTACCCTAATCTCCTCATAACCAGACTTATGAGTTATTTAAATTGTTCTCACAATTCCTATATTAAAAATTAAGCCCGTTTAACACGACTATAACTTCTTATAAGAATTTTCGGGTAAAAAATTAAATACATTTTATAATTTTGATAAATCGTCTATAACTTTTAGTTCGTCAAGAGCTATACAAATTATTTCGGTCTTATTCAAGGAATCTTGGGAATGTTCAAATTGCTCTATTTCTAAATGACGTTAAAACTAATTTTTATTTTATTCCAGGAATATGACGTCACTCTTCATTTTAATCCAGTAATTCAAAAAATAGATTTTCAAGCTATTCGAGCTTCTAAAATAATATTTCGCGTTCTGAAGGCAACTTATATGTATGCTGCCTGGACGACTTAAAAATCGAATCCTCTTGCATGAAATAAAATTCAAAATTACTTCAGAATATTTTAAAAACTAAACTATTTCAAATGCACGGAATCCCTATTCAACCTACACTTGATTTCAATGCAACTCAACAATATTCAGTCTAGCGCAACACTCTACTACTCATATATTTAAATGCAACAGAAACTGAAATTGAAAGTATATGAGCAAATGTTTGATCATGGCTAGTTATGGAATTGTTGATCTTTATATCTTCTTAGTCTTAAACCAATTTCCAATTAATTTTGAGACTACTACATGTTTCAGATATCCAAATTGATTTTGGCCCTTATAGAGCTTCTTCAGAGTACAATGTATACATACGACAATCATCCATGTTTTTTTTATTTCTAAAAACTGTTGTTACCTAAAACGTTTACAATTTGGTCTTGGTTGTTATTTGTATTAGTTAAAAACTGTGAACTTGTATTTTTACCCTGGGATATATTTTATAAAAAAAAAAATTGGTCAAATAAACCCCCTGGTCCTTCCACATCAAAGTTCATCTTTTATTCGCCTTAAACCGTAATTTGTTCGTGTTCATCGAACCTTTTATGAAGAAGAACGATCGTTGAAAAATCCTCAAAAAACACACACACACAGAGAGAGAACTAGTAATTGATTGAAACCGGCCCACTCCCTCCTCTGGGCGTATTATTGAAATCAATATTAAATGATTTTAAATAAAGGCGAATTGTTTCGCAGCACTAGACTGAGAAACACACCCTTACAGTAAAAACAAAAAATCCGCACAGTAGTCGCGAAACTTCAACTCCAATCGGTTAGAAAATACGAGGGTGAATTAGTGAGGTGCGTTTGCTTTTCAGCATTCGAACCTAATATATTCTGTGAGAAAATATTTTTTTTTAGTAGTACAGTCTTTTGTTTGATTAATATATTATTATGAAAATGTAAATACGTTAATTATTCTCCTAGTTTTTGTACAATTTTATTAGTATTCTGTAGTTAAAGTTGATTCGTAGGGTTTCTTTAGGGTTCTACTTACGTTTGGTTTATTATTTTTATCTATAGTGTTTAGTTTTTAAGTAGTTCATCTTGTTCGAGACCCCATTTTAGGTTATTTAGGTTATATTATTGTAAATCCCTGTAGTTCTAATTTTCTAGAATTTGCATACTTGCTTGCTTTGACTGTCAGTATTTGAGTCTTGTCGACTTTAAGTATCTCCGATTTTGCAATATTTTAAAATTTGAGCATAAAGAGTACTTTGAAAAGAATAGATTAAGAGAAAAAAATTTGCGGATCATTCACATATAGGACGTTAAAAAATAATATTAAATTATGTCAAAAAAGAGGTCTACTCTACTCTATATGATGATCGAAACTCGTTGCTATTGATAATTACATTGTCAAACTTTTGACATATGATCTCGCAGTTGCCAAATTGTGTAATAAGCAACAAGCACATCTAAAAAGCATATCTTATATAAGAGAAAACATGAAAGACATCTAAATCTATCTGCCAAAATTATAGCAGTGTTTTTACACTATAAAAGTGAATGGGTTTTACTTTTACACAAATTTGTACACAAGCAAAAAATTCATTCTCTTATGCAAAGGTTCGTAGCCTCCATATTTTCTAACATTTTGAGATTCTATTCATATGAAAAAATATAGAGAGGGCTCGTAAATGTGGAGCAACATCCTAACTTAAAACAATTTATCCCAACCCAACCCAACCCTTTTTTTTTTTTTTTTTTTTTTTTTTTTTTTTTTTTGAGAGGTTTAGGAAATCTGTATGCAGACCCCCCCGGCATTAGTGTTCGGTCGCCTGGGGGAGTGTGGGGATAGGGTGGCCAATCACGGCTTAGCCCCGACCCACTACAACCCTTTCCTCTGTTCATCCCTGATCCATCTGGAACCGCGCAAGCATTACTTCAGATGGGGGAGAGTTTTATCTAGCCTTCTTCCGTTTCTCTCTCTTCAGTATTCTTTTGGTGTAATATTTCATACAACATGTTACTTATATGGTCCCATTTTTCTTCTCTTTCTAGCATTTCGGTGATAATATTTTCTGCAGTAAGTCTTTTCCTAAGATTGTTGTACACTGCCTCTCTCTCCTCTCTCCATCTGGGACAGTAGAAAACCGTGTGTTCGGCTATATCTTTTTCGGCGTTATCTATTTCACAGTATAGGCATTCGTCATCATCTGTTTTTCCTATCATTCTCGTAAAAACCCTGAAGCTTCCATGTCCGGTTAGAAATTGCGTCATATAAAGATTTCCCTCTCCATGCTTTGATTTATCCATGGTTCTAACAGGGGTATTAGTCTTTTGGTCCATCTGCATGCCTCAGTATCGTTGTCGTTCCATTTGTCTTGCCATTTTTGAAGTGTTTGTTCTCTAGCTTCTCTCTTCTTCTGTTTTCTTTCATTCTTATTGGTGTTACATAAGGCGTTTTTTCTTCCACCAGCAGCTCTATAGGATGTTGGTCTGCTATTATTAGTAATGCTTCTGTTGGAGCAGTTCGATAGGCACTGCAAATCCGTACCGCGCCTTGCCTCTGTACTCTTCTAAGGATTTCTCTATTTTTCTTATATTTCATGGCATCGCTGAAGGTATCAGCTGCGTACAGCAATATAGAGTTAGCAACGCTAGCTAGGACTTTTCGGTTGCTGGGTCGAAGACCTCCTATATTTGACATGAGTTTGCTTAAGGCCATGGACGTTTGACTTGCCCTGGAAGCTATCTTCTCGATATGTGTTCCAAAACTCAGTTTCCGATCTATCCATACTCCAAGGTATTTGATCGCATGTTTGGATACTATTTTTGCGTTGCAAATGTTTAATGAGGCTTCAATTTTTTGCTTCTTCTTTGTCACTATTACGAGTTCTGTTTTCTCTGTTGCAAGCTCCAATTTGTTTTTTCTTAGCCATTCATTAGTGGCTGTGAGCGCTACGTCGTTCTCTAGGTGTCGACCTGTGATTACCGCAGCGACATCGTCAGCATAACCCACTGAAGTGACTCCTTCTGGAACGGGTAGCTCGAGTAGACCATCATATTTTTCCAGCCCAACCCAACACCGCCGAGAACCTAATACCGAGGCAACTCAAAATCAACCCAATGCAATTCACCCGAGCCCAAAACACTAAAAACATTCATATAGAAGAAATAAAAAATTCTTTAATCAAAGAACATATATGGCAATGCTGTCACCTCGCGGCGTTATGTCAAACGTCAATAAAAAAGAATAATGAAGGAAAGTGGAAGGGAATTTTGTTTTTGTTATTTATATGAAAAATAAATTTTCTTTAGACTTAATTTTAAATAGAATATGCCTATATTTCATATTATTTTTAATTAGGATCGAAATCTAAAAAGTACCAAAACAATAAATAATACATTATGGGTGTCTTCGGTATGTTTTTTTACACGAAAATAAAGGGACTTAATTACAAGAAAAGGTAAAATCTTTTTTTTTTATGTTATATAAACAATTTCGTCTTTTTGGTCATGTTTTACGTATAATTTCATTTAAATTAAATAATTTTTCCTACAAAAAAAATAAAAAAGTAGAACTGGCACAGTCGAAATCTGAACCCAGGCCGACCGACTCATAGTTTACTTCCATTACCGTTGAGCCATAAAGCGCTTGCGGCGAATGTTCGAAAACGAATTTATATCCTACATGGGTACACATTGTCATGATTTTTTTTTGTTTTTATTATTTTATTAAAGAAAATGTTATTCATCCTCCAATTTTTTTTGCTTAAAATAGTCCAAAGAAGATTAGCTTACTATTTCATATTCAAAAATGTTAAAATTTAGAGATACCTAAAGTCGACTAGAACCTCAGTATTCTCCTAAAATTATTGGCCTCTTTGGGCAAAAACAATGAAGATAATCCTAAACTGTTCCATCGGGCTTTAAAAAAGACGCGTCTCGTGACGATTCATTCAGTTTTAATTGTTTAGTCAGTATTTACCTTGGAAACAATTAAACGACAGTCAAGGCGAGTTAGGTTAGTGTTTTTGACGTTGACGATAAAAGTGTGTTCCCGTATTTCGTTAAAATATAATAAAAAGACAAGTGTGTACCGCAAGCGAAGCAGCTTGGTACTGTTGCAAATTGCATGTCGACGTCAAACCAACCGAGGAACGCATCAATAAAGAAATTTCTTGCTGTTTCTTCTTTGCAACGTGCCAACGAAAGGGTCCGAAGCTCTCAATCATTCGCGTTTGTATGCTTTGAGATTTCTTGACGTTTTTGTCATGGTCTGGTTACCAACAGATACACAAAGATGTCAATTCGTTATATTCATATAGAAAAGGCGAGTTGCAAATAAGCCAGAATGAAGAAATCAATCATATTCTATCACGTGTGTTTTTCTGAGAAGGAAGATTTGTTTGTTAGTCTGATTAAGAAGGAGTTGTTCGACATACGATATGAATGGAAAACACCTTTTTTTTCGGTTGAGATGTCAAAATTGGTGTTTTCGGTAGCCAAGACATTTTCTATGGGCCTATTATAAAAAGATATACAGTGCATCCCAAAAGTTAAGTCTAAATTCAGGGGTGTGTTCGAATAAAAAACGCTCGGACCCGTCGATTTTTATTTCAAGTTGCGCATTTTTGTACGTGAAGTTTTTATATACAGAGTTACTCAAAAACAAATTACGAACTGTGAAGCACCTTTTTTTTATTTCATTTTTGATTTTCGCGTGGAATTCTACATATGTTTTATGCATGATGTCCTATACCTAAAGTCAACAGTTATCGAAAAAAAGACGACCAAACATTATTATTGAAGTTCACCTTACGAGTCGAGTCACCTTATCTCTAATCATTTTTATAACGAACAAAATTCCATTCATTCGTGTTTTTTTATTGTCGGCTGGTGACCGTGTATTTTCATAGAAACTATATAACAGTTGTACGCCAAACAGATATTGTCAAGTGTGAAGTGTATGAGCAAAGTTGCGGTTTTCACAATGGCAACATCTTATAGCAGTATTAACTGTTATAATTAAAACAAATTTACCATGTCAGAATCTGAATTTACTATATTTATTAAACTAACCTAAATGATACTAGATTTAAGAAAATTATAGCTTTTTTACTGTCGATATAGTAATTTTGCATAAAAATTAATCCATATGGTTAAAAAACCCGGCACTCTTACAGAACGTCACGAAAATTACCGAACCCCGTAAAACTGATTGAAATACGGTTAAAATTCCCTGCTTATATTATTATAACATCACAGGTACCTGTAAATTCGAATGTTAGGCAGCTTGCATCTTAGTAAGCCAAATGCAAGAGCGAAATTGGTATATGAATAGAAGTACCACGAGAATAGGTTATTTTATTAGACCAAAAAAATTTACAAAAAGAAACTCATTAATAGAAATACTGGATGCTTTGCATTAATGTGGAAACCACTAATAGAAAATGATGCTAGTAATTCGAAAGTAATTATTAATAGTATTGGACCACACCAATTTTATAGATTTGTTAGAAGAAAAATTTCCTAACAAACACTAATCCACCTAAAATTGGGAGTATTAAAAAAGAATGGCCTGTGTTTTTTACTAAAAAAGCTATATTTTGGCATTTTCCAAAGCTAAGTATAAGAAGTTTATACCATTTTTGACGAAGATCAGGACGAAATCGTGCTGCAGTCACTAAGAATACCGGCACATTACTTTAGAGAAGATTTGTCGACCTTGTGTTATCAATAAGTACAGGCTGTAAATATATAATTTTTTAATAGCTTACGGTTTTTTATTTTTTTTAAGAACATCAAACCTGAAAGTCAAGAAATATGGAATCGCATAAGTTTTGGAATTATATTAAAATTTGTATTAATATGGATGTTAACGTTGTTTTATTTATATTCGTTTAGTATATGTACCATTAAAAATAAACTTAGTGAAATTAAACTTTTAAACATTACTTTAACAAAATATGTAGTTCAAAAAGCAAACACAATAAGGGGCCCATATTATTTTTCCTGCATGTAAGCATGTTAAATGTTTATAAATCCTAATATTTTAAGGTTAATAGTTCCATTAAGTTTATCTTTTATCCTTTGTTTCACTACAAAATAAATTTGTTATGTTAAGACATGTTTAAATAAATGTATAAGGAAATATTTTTATTTTTTCATAAAAGCTTTTAGTTTGGGATAATCCCACAATTTTTAAACGATTTTACTTCAGAAACCCTTGGACTCTTGTATAAATGTATTCCTTAAGCAATATTATAATTTATTTAATATATAGCCTGAACTCTTTTAGATTTACGACTTTACTTTCTTTGGGTGCAATTTCTTAAAGTTTCCAAGACACAATCCATGTAGTCAATAATAAGGTCTTGTCTAATTCTTATCTTGAAGCAATTTAAAAATCATAAATTAATTCAATAGATTTTTTAGCTAGAAATTAATTACAAATATAAATCAACGAAATAATTTAAAGGTTAATATAGTGTGCAGTCGATGTTTTTGGGTCCATAGAAGATCCCTTAGCAGCAATTAACTCCTTAAAAAATTCTTCCTGTTTCAATTAAGATGAACTGAACAATTTAAGAATTTTATAAATTATCTGGTATATAATTTTCAGACACAAATTATTCTTCAATTGTCTGGAAAATTTAATGTTTTTTTTTGGTTACTATATAACTTCTGGAAAAAACAAGTCGAATAAGTGGAAAAATTCAGAATTTATTTTAATTTTATGGAAAAGTTTTAAAAAATTAAGAATTAACTGGGAACATTTTAAAATTTATCTGGAAAAGCTGGATTTTTCAATGTTTCTAAAAATTTAGGAATTTTTTTTTTTTTAATTTTTTGATATAATTTAAAATTTATTGTAACTACCTGAAAGAAAATAATAATAAGAAATAAATTATTAAAAATTTATTCTTTCAGGCTCTTAAGTTGAAGTTTTTTACTCTTTCTCTGTCTTAGAGGGTTAAATGCACTCAAGTGCCTAGAATTAAATAAAAGATTCTTCCAGGCAATTGTGTAGTGCTCTTTTACTCTCTCTCTCTCTCTTAAGTGGTTAAATGGACTCAATTGCCTGGAATAAACAATAAGATTGTTTCATAAAATTACTCTCTTTCTCTCTCTGTCATGTGCTCTAATGCACTTAGATGCCTCAAAGAAATCTAAGTGAAAATTATTACTCTTACTCTTTTTCTCTCTCTGTCGTGTAAAATAAAAGTGGAAAAAAAAAGATTCTTTTATAAAATTGACTTGAACTCTCTTGATTTTTTTACTCTCTTTGTCATGTGGTCAAATGCACTCAGGTGAGTGAAACAGTTAAAAAAAAGTCTCAGGCAAATTAGTTGGAAACTATTACTCTCTTCTCTCTCTCTCTCTCTCTCTCTTTCTCTGTTTCTGTCGTGTAGTCTGATGCACTTAAGTGCCTGGAATTAAGAAAAAGATTTTTCCAGGCAATTGAGTTGTACTCTCCCTTTTATATGTTTAAATGCACCCCACTGCTTGGAATTAAAAAAATATATTTTTTCATGAAATTGATTTGAACTCTCTTGATTTTTTTCTCTCTCTTTTATATATCTAAATGCACCCCAATTTAAAAAGTATTACAGCAAAAATCTATTATATCTAAATATAAAATAAAAACACAGAAAACATACCAGCTTTTTTTAACCAAAAATATTATAATAAATTTACAGGGTCTCTGAAAAATGCTTAACGTCTTTTACAGGATTTTTACGGATATAATCGTTGAATTTGCATTAAAACCATTGTAAAAGTACAAGACTACAGTAAATCTTTAGTAATATTGCTTAAAACTTACTGTAATTATTGCTTACATTTTACAGAAGACCGCAGTAAAATTACAAGACAAAAAATTCACATTTTTACAGATATTTTAAATTTACAGTACTAAAATAAGTTTACCACTTATGACCACATATGACCTACTAAATTTGCTGTAAAATTACCAAATTTTGATTTGAAGTGCGAAATTCAAAGATTAAATAAAAAAAGGTGCTTTCATTTGAAAAAATTAAGTTGATGGCTGTAATTTATTTTTGAGCAACCCTGTATACACAAACTTCTCGTACAAAAATGCGCAACTTGAAATAAAAATTGACGGGTCCGAACGTTTTTTTAAACACACCCCTGAATTTTAAATAATGAATTTAGACATAACTTTTAGAACGCACTGTATATGAATGATATGTATAAAATCGTGTTATCTCAATCAAAACTATATTGTTTACCCAAAATCCATAAACCTGGCATAAAATTAAACCAATTATCTGTACTGTTGAGTTTTTCTCTTTCTTTCTCTATAGTAAGTTAAGCAATTTTAGGCATAAAAATTAACATATGAATATTTCTTTAGTAAAAAACAATCAACAGTTTATTTGAAAAGTTAATAATTTAATTATTTCAAGTGACGATGAAATTTTTGTTTCTTTCGATAAATCTTCTTTGACTCCAAGAAAAAAAAATCCAAAAACTCAAAACAAATTACAATATAGTAAACAAATACCGGATAACCGCCAACAGAGCATCAGAGGTGGTGTGGCTATTTTAATCAACGATAAAATACAATATAAGGAAATACTATTGAACACAGATATTGAAGCAGTAGCAATTACACTTATATCGCAAAATACTACGATACCAACAGACATTCAATTCTGTAAGACCCGCGAACCACATACCAATATAGAAAGCTACCGACCTAAAACCCTTACAAACCATTTAAGCAAAATTTTAGAAAAAATAGTAAATTTTAGATTGATGTGGTACTTAAAAAAAACAATCTCATTGATCCAAATCAATTTGGTTTTCGCAAAGGGAAATCTACAATTGACCATATTATAATGGGATTAACTAAAAATTTATATGAAAACTTTGCTAAGAAAAATTACTTTGAAGAAAAACCTAGAAAACCTTGAAGAAAAAACTAAGAAAAACCTACTTTTCTCTCGTTCTACTCTTCCAACTCGTGGACCAGAAACTATGGTTGAGTAAGACTTATTGAAATTATTTTTAGGTCATAATAAATACGAAATAATTACTCTATAAACGGTAATTCTACTTACATTATAAACATACAAAAAGTCAAGAAGTCCTTTATCCAGTTTTTACCATTCAGCTCCTCTTAGAATAGATAATTGGACATATCGACGACACTTTGATACCCCAGGTGTTTATTTTCCAGTTAACGAGCCGAATATCAAAGCGACGACTTAAGCGACATATGTTTCCAAACGATGCATTCTATTTGAATCTAAGGTTCCATTATATTATGTTCGAAGAACGTTTTTTTCACATTACTCAAAAAAACATATATAAATAATTACTGAAAAGTATATTGTTAGCAATTGGGTAAACAAAGTTTATTTGTAAATCTTATTCTAATTTACAAGACTAAGCAATATAGTTAGAAACTATAGCTATAACTTATCACGTTTAGGGCCAAATTATTAACTGGCTTGTAAAGTGCCTGGAAAAGTTATCCTGCTGGTAACATTAAAAATTGAATTATGAACTTCTTGTTTGTCTTACCAGCGGGATAATTCTTGCTTACCAGTAGAATAAGTTATAAAAAAAAAAGAAACTTTTATCTCACATGCTCAAAAAATTGAAAAGAAGAAGAAAACAGAAAAAGATTGGTTTTTGCTATAAGTGACGTAATACTTAATAAAATAAGTAACTCATTATGAATTCGTCACAGCAATACAGATTTTACAGTGTGTTGCTTATTTTAGAGATCTAAGGACAAGTATATATTGAAAATTGTAGAGTTTTAATAAAATTTAATATATTTAAAAAAGTCGGAAGGATTCTTACCTCCTAATGATGCATTGGAATCCGCAAACGAGAAATGAAAGTTTATTGGTCACTTGCTGACCCATTTCTAAATGATTTAGGTCCGTTTGATAATGGACTTTACGACCGTGCACAACGTCATTGTGACGCTTACTATATAGATAAAATTCTTTCAACGACCCACAGTTTGGTTTTCTTAATAATTTTTTGGCCTTTTAAAGCGTAATAAAACTCGGAGAGAAATCAGTGGAACGTTGAAACATGATTGATCGATTTCTCAAGTGAATTTTACAATTTTTTGTTCAACTTGAGACTACTTCTTAAAAAATTAAACGTCACATCAAAAAATCACTCTTCTAAATGTTTTTCTTTTTTAACAAATAAAATGACAAGCAACGATTTCAAAATAGATTATTCGAAACAATAATTTCCCGAGGATATCTTAATCCCCAGATGTTTGGTGACGATTATTTTCTTACGGCTTAAGGTTGTCGTCAATATGCGACCCATCGGGCTTATATAGCGGGGTGAAAGTTACAGATTAAAACCGGTAAATCCTCAAGGATTAAAAACTCCTGGTAGAAATTCCGTATATATTAAAGAGCGATAATTTACAAAAACGGATTTACTAATGTTTTCCGTGTAGATGCGACACATTTTGCCTAATTTAATCCTTGTTTCCTGTGAAGTGTGTACCGATTTCTTATGGAAAAAAAAAATATTTTAATTGGTTTTTTCTCAATAAAACCCTGCATAACTAACAGGACCAGGACAGAAAATCGACTGGTGCCATAAACCGGTGGCCAAATTCTATTTAAGAAACACACAACGCAGAACAATCGAAAACCATACCAAAACAAACCATAAACTTTTTTGTATTTTTAGATTTACAACGTGCAATTTAGGTTGACTTCTACTTTCGAAAGTTTTATGGAGGTTGTACTCGTTTAAAGTACCATTGTTCGACTGGGAAGTGAGAAAGCGTGCACAAATATTTTCTGGAAATTTTTAACTATTATTGTGATTTATCGTAAATGTTTGTAAAATAGAATTTGATGCAGGATATATATTTAGAACAGCTTTGATAACTCAAGTAGGTCTAAAATTTAAAAGTCTTTGATAGTGTCTAAATTTATTTCTGAACACCAAAAACGTTAGATTTAAAGATCTGGGTATTTATAGGCAAAGTAACTTAAAATTTAACTCACACTATGATTTTGTGGTTGGCAAAGGTTATAAAAAATTTTGTTTCATTACACGCAACTACAGAAGTTTTAAAAAAATTATCAATAATAGTGAAACTTTACAATGCCTCACTTAGAATATGCGTCAATAACATGGTCATCTGGAGCGCAATGTCACAGTGAACGAATTACTCAGATTCGTGTACAGGGTGTCCCAAATACAAGGATGACTCCATGAGTTCAAGAGAGAAAGATATATCAATGGAATTTCCACATAAATTGATTCTATATAAACTGAAGCTATGAAATAATCTGTATTTGATATAGTTTTTTTTTAAACCAATTCAATGAAAATGTATCAATTAAATACAGGGTATTTCATAACAAGCAAGCAAGCTTCTCACAACATCCACCTAGAGAGGGTTAACTTCGAAGACACCCTTAACTCCACACCACTTATAGATATTTTAGGTTGTAAGCTCACTTATGATTATTTTGTATTTTATTTATTTGTGATCTATGTCCCTCCTTGCACAACCGAGAGAGACTTTGAGACCTTGTGTGAAACAATTATGTCACTGGATCTGGTCCACACAAAACGCGTTATGATTGTATCGATATAATCATTGTATCAATAGGAATCGATTTTAAGGTCGTCCAGATATTTAAAATAAATTATCAATTTATTCCAGGAATATGTCATCACTTTTCATTTTAGTCCACTAATTTGAAATAAATTTTCATTACTTGCAGGCATTTGGAGTGAATTTTTATGTTGCAAGGTCTATTGAAATAATTCAAATTCTAATATTTTAGGCTTGAAATTAATTTCCATCTTATTCGAGGCACGTCAGATCATTTTTTTTTTAAATTGAGTCATTTGAAATACTTTTTCAAGTTATTCTAGGCATTTGCAATCAATTTTGTATGATGTCCAGGAATTTTAAATAATTTGTATTTTATTTTAGGCATTTCACGTTAGACTTTTGTAGTTCAGACATTTAAAATATTGCTTATTTTCTTCCACGCATGTAACGTTATTTTTCTTTTTAGCCCAGGCATTTGAAATAAATTTTCATGACTTGCGAGCTTTTGGAATAATTTTTTATCTTATTCCAGGCATTTGGAGCGAATTTTCATGTTGCAAGGTCTTTTGAAATAATTCTAATTCTAATATTTTAGGCTTGAAATTATTTTTCATCTTATTCGAGACACGTCAGATCATTGTATTTTAATTCAGTCATTTGAAATATTTTTTTAAGTTATTCTAGGCATTCGAAATCAATTTTGTATACTGTCTAGGAATTTGAAATAATTTGTATTTTATTTCAGACATTTCACGTTAGTCCTTTGTAGTTCAGACATTTAAAATATTGTTTATTTTCTTCCAGGTATGTAACGTCATTTCTATTTTTAGTCCAGGCATTTCAAATAATTTTGTCCATATTATTCCTGATTTTTAAAATAATTTTTTTAAATTTTATTTCAGGCAATAGAAATCGAGCTTTAGGTCGTTCAGACATTTAAAATAAATTTTTTTAATTCTTTTAGGGAATATAACATCACTTTTCATTTTAGTCCAGTAATTTGAAATAAATTTTAATGTCTTGCAAGCTTCTGAAATAATATTTTATCTTATTCCAGGCATTTGGAGAAAATTTTTATCTTGCAAGGTCTTTTGAAATAATTTTTTTTTCTACCATTTCAGGCTTGAAATTATTTTCCATCTTATTCGAGGCACGTTAGATCATTGTATTTTAATTCAGTCATTTGAAATAGGCATTTGCAATCAATTTTGTATGCTGTTTAAAAATTTGAAATAATTTGTATTTTATTTCAGGCATTTCCCGTTAGTCTTTGTAGTTCAGACATTTAAAATATTGTTTATTTTCTTCCAGGCATGTAACGTCATTTTTATTGTTAGTTCAGGCATTTGAAATAATTTCGTTTATAATATTCCTGACTTTTAAAATGAATTTATATTTTATCTTAACCAATAGGAATCGATTTTTAGGTCGTCCAGACATTTAAAATAAGTTATCAAATTCTTCCAGGAATATATCACCACTTTTCATTTTAGTCCAGTAATTTGAAATAATGTCTTGCAAGCTTTTGGAATAATTTTTTATCTTATTGCAAGCATTTGTAGCGGATTTTTATGTTGCAAGGTCTTTTGAAATAATTTTAATTTTAATATTCCAGGCTTGAAATTATTTTCCATCTTATTCGAGGCACGTCAGATAATTTTTTTAAAATTGTGCCATTTGAAATACTTTTTCAAGTTATTCCAGGCATTTGCAATCAATTTTGTATACTGTCTAGGAATTTGAATTTTATTTCAGGCATTTCACGTTAGTCCTTTGTAGTTCAGACATTTAAAATATTGTTTATTTTCTTCCAGGCATGTAACGTCATTTTTATTTTTAGTCCAGGCATTTGAAATTAATTTTCATGACTTGCGAGCTTTTGAAATAATTTTTTATCTTATTCCAGGCACGTCAGATCATTGTATTTTAATTCAGTCATTTGAAATACTTTTTTAAGTTATTCCAGGCAATCGGAATCAATTTTGTATACTGTCTAGGAATTTGAATTTTATTTCAGGCATTTCACATTAGTCGTTGTAGTCCAGACATTTGAAATATTGTTTATTTTCTTCCAGGCATGTAACACTATTTTTATTTTTAATCCAGGCATTTGAAATAATTCCGTTTATAATATTCCTGACTTTTGAAATAATTTTATATTTTATTTTACCCAATAATAATCGATTTTTATGTCGTCCAAACTTTTAAAATAAATTATCGATTTCTTTCAGAAATATAATATTACTTTTTATTTTAGTCCAGTAATTTCAAAATAAATTTTCATTACTTGCAAGCTTTTGAAATAATTTTTTATCTTATTCCAGGCATTTGGAGTAAAT
Source organism: Anthonomus grandis grandis (assembly GCF_022605725.1). Lineage (NCBI taxonomy): Eukaryota > Metazoa > Arthropoda > Insecta > Coleoptera > Curculionidae > Anthonomus > Anthonomus grandis. The sequence continues at coordinate 121,253 of NC_065559.1, forward strand.
TTTTATGTTGCAAGGTCTTTTGAAATAATTTTAATTACAATATTCCATTCTTGAAATTATTTTTCATTTTATTCGAGGCACGTCAGATTATTGTATTTTATTTCAAGCATTTCACGTTAGTCTTTGTAGTTCAGACATTTAAAATATTGTTTATTTTCTTCCAGGCACGTAACTTAATTTTTCTTTTTAGTCCAGGCATTTGAAATAATTTTGTTCATATTATTCTTGAACTTCAAAATTATTTCGATTTTCGAAATCGAGAATCGATTTTTAGATGGGGCAATATGTTCTTTAGCTCATAAAATACCTTTTCCTAAAAAAGAAAGAACAAATCAGAAGAACTTTTGGTGCCAAATTCAATGGCAGAATTGCAAATTTTTCGTACGTAGTTTGTCTCACTAAATATGATAAGCATAATTTTATTACGATCATCAATGATTTTTGGGTCTGAGATAGAAGAAAGTGGGATATAATGATGTGATTGACTTTTCATTGTTTCTACCGCATTCATTATTTAATTTCAAATTTCAGGTATTCAATTCTTAGTTCATTATGTCATAAAATTTTTCAAAATTGACCTAAGACCGCAGTTGCCATTCTGCCATTGGATTCGGCACCTTTTCTGGTCTATTTATTGAAATAATTTTATATAAGGCATTTTAAATAATTTTACTTTCAATATTCCTTCCTACATACACCCTCTCTTGGCTGTCACCCTTGATTTACGATATATAACAAAGAAATCTTTACGGCATTAGTCAAGCCAACCAATTATTCAGAAAAACCAAAATGTGGTATTTTATATACGGTCCTGATAAAATGACACAATGTCTCATTGTGCACGGGTAATAAACCAATAAAACTGACCCAGAAAAATTTAAAATCGGGTCAACCAAGAGGCATTGAAACTACAAACCCACTTTTCGATTTTCTCGAAAATGGTACTCGGTCGTAATGGTATAATGGTACCGGAGACCGCATGCGGATTAGAGGACCATAAATAATAATAAACGAACGATTTTGGTTTGTTGTAGTAACAAAAAAAAATAGAACAATAATTTGTCAAATACAGAGTGTTCACAATTCGGTTTTTTAATAAAATGAAAATATTGATTCTATTTGTTGGTCGTCATCTATCGGCCAACATAGCAACTTTATCCGAATATCAATGAAATGGAGGAATAAAGAGAGCCCTTAATTTCAAATTGTACTTTTCAAGTTTAATACTAGATGGCGAATACATTTGAAAAGATGAGCAAAAACTCGCACGTAAATAAAACACATAAAATATTTGAAAGAATTTTATTTTGCATTTTTACAAACTCGTTTTCAAACTACAACGTATTTATTAAAATTTAAGTCCGTAACAAAATCGTAAGCGTTTCAAGTTCATTTTTAACGATAGTTATACCTCAGCAATATTAATTGTACCACATAATTTCGTCTATCGTAGTGGTGGGTGGATCTACTACTTGGTGTCTGCTATAGAAATATAATTTAAATTATGTAAGGAGACTGTACAATTCGTTATTGTACAATAATAATTATCGTTATTCTTTATACATGATGCGGTGGTGGTGGCTCTATTTATATAAAATAATGCTACTAAAGTACTCTGAGGCATATAGAACTTTTTTTTTGAGTATATAGGGTATAAAAATTAATAGATTGTGATTAAGGCTTATGTAAAAATGGTTCTTGTCGAGTATATACAGGATTGGTTTGTGATTTAAATAACCGCGATTTTAATATAAAATATGTTGAATTTGTGAAGCTGACGCAGAAAATGCCAGTTGGGTCCTAAGAATATTCGCATAAAAACCTCGATATTTAAAAAAATTCTTAGTAGGTATAGGATAATATTTGTAAAGAATATTCTTGTGAATATCATTCTCTTTATTTGACGAGAATATTCCAATTAGTTGTGTTGATATTGAATTTTTTGAGTCATCACTTTGATTTGATTCCTTATTAGACTTTTTTCTGCATAATCTGCGTACGCGCCTTACAAATTCAATAAATAATAACTTTAAAAAGAAAAATAGTAACAATATTAAATATTTTCTTTTTTTTTTTAAATAATTTCTCAAAAACACTTAATTTTAGGCACAGCCTCCATACTTCACTAAACAAAATGTCCGCCCTTATAAATTTCTTTTATATAGAAGTTAAATAATATTGAATTTTATATAAATAAATCATTTTTCGTGCTTTTTAAGCTATACACTTTCCTAAACTAAATTAATTTTTTTTTAGTAAAAGTGTAAATTATTTTTACAATAGGGTGAAGTGGGGTAAATGTTATCAAGCCCTATGATTTTTTTTTTATAACATTTTGGAACATATTTTCTTCGAAATTCGAAAATATGACCCTTTTTATACCCATATTACTTTTTATTAACCTCTTAGTTCCAGTTTCAAAGATTTCCCTTTTTCTTTTTTGTACTTTGACATTTATAATAATTTTGTGAGCGCCTTTTAGGAATTTTAATTCCCTATTACTACTGCTAATATTAGTATTTAGTTGTAATATTTTGCTCCCTTAGGTAATTTTCGACAAGGATGTTGATTCTGCTATGCCAGCGATTACGTTTACACCACCGAAATACGCATATGAGGTAAATGTAATCACTGACTACATTTGCCCCAGCCCCCTCCTTCTTGAGTTTTTAGACTATAACCTATCATTTTCTCTATTGTTACAGGCTAAGACTAATATCGAAGAAATACTGTAAATACTTACCAAAGATTTCGATCTAAGACTAGTTTATACAGTTCCTAGTGAGTTCCTTCAAAATGGTGAGAGTGTATAAAAAAAAGAAACAAGATCCTCCTTACAGTGCTGAACTTTTAAAAGATGCGATCAGAAACATCCAAGAAAATCGTATCAGTATTCGTGGTGCTGCCCAGAGGTATCAAATCCCATTTTCCACTCTTCAAAAACACCTTCGAGGAACCCGAGGATCAAAAAGCACGTCCAAAGGAAGACCTACCGCAATACCTGCAGCTGATGAAGAAAAATTAGTGAATGCCATAAAAATCATGGAGAAGTGGGGTTGGGGGCTCAGCAGAAAAGAAATCTTAGAATTGGTGGGAAAGTATGTCACGAAAAATAATATAAAAAGGCCATTTAAAGATGGAATACCTGGCGAGGATTGGTTCTTATCCTTTAAAAAAAGGCACAAGGACTGGAGTGTGCCAGAAAAAAAGCCAATGATCCATTTGCGATTGAACAATATTTTGACATGTTAAAAGCCAGCTTAGAAAATAACGACCTGCAAAATAAGCCTTCTCACATTTATAACATCGACGAAACTAGTTTTACGCTCGATTCAAGTAAAACTAAAATTGTGGGTCAGAAAAATGCCCCTACTTCAAGAATAACCACCGGGCCTGGAAGAGAGAGTGCGACCCATGGACCTAGCGGTCTTTAAGAGCCTTAAGTCACGCTGGGATTCCAAATTAACGGAGTACCAAAGAAAACATGTGATGGGTGTTAAAATACCAAAGAAAGATTTTTCGGTACTTGTGAGCACAATTTCGAAAGAGACAGATCCAGCTTTACTGACATCAGAGAGGGGGAATATGCCCGTTTAATAAATCTGTCATCGACCGCTCTAAATATGATCCAGAAGCTCTACGAAGATATGAAGAACGTTTGAGAATGAACTTCTTAATGAACCCAGCACAAGCGGCCATGAAGAGCCATCGAGAGAGAAACCACCCAACCACGCAGCAGCTAGCATCAGAACCGTGACCAGAAGCAATAGCAGCACCAAGTAGCAGTTCTGTATCATTTAAAGAATTGTTGCTGGAAACAGTGAGACAATCGCCCCGCCCTAACGAAAAAGAAAGAAAAAAAACACAGAGTGATCATATATCGAGGATCTCTTGGTATTATAGATAACCATTTGTTAATCTTAACTTTGACAATTCAATGGGTTTCTTGGAGAATACCTTACTCATCTTCGATCTTTTCCTTTCCACATAATTTAATTACTAAAGATCTCTTTTAAGTTCACAGAACCTTATTGTGGACCAGTGAGTTAATTGATCTGGAAGATCATGTAGATATCCTTTAACTTATCTGACTGTATGCTCTACAGATGAAATGAAGTTGCCGAAATGGCCCTGAGGTTAAATTAAGAAATGCTGCCTAGAAAATAAATCCTCGACTCCGATATTATTCATATTCCTCTGGAAATCCGGGGTGAAGTTTCTTTTTTTTTTTTTTTATTAAGAACGTAAAATATCATCTTTTGTTTCACCGGGGGGAAGGGGTGGTGGTGGTTCAGACAATTCTCCGCAGCGCCATTCCAGCTTGAGTTTCCAGTACAGATTTTCCAGGTTTTTTTCTCTCTCTATTTCGTTGTTATCCTGGCCCGAGATTTGTAAATATAACAGTTAGTAAAAAACTGGAACGCGTCGGATTATCTCCAAATAGGTCATTAGCCTGGATCAGCTTAGGATTGATGCATGTTTTATGTGAGTAGTGAGTCTCTAGGATGTATAGAAATAGTTGAAGGTTTTCTCCCTTTTTTAGACCTTTTAAATCCTTTAAATGGGGAATTCTAACTTAGGAAAGTTTTTGAGTTCCGAATACAAAGTTTCTATAATCCTTAAAAAATACTTGAAACAGCAAAAGAAAACATACAAAAAAAGAAAAAGGTTAGCAAGAGAAAGAAAATGAAAGAATAGAGAAAGAATTAGCAAAGAAAACAAAGAAGAAATCAAAAAAACTAACAGCAAAACATATTAATGAGAGCTCTTCAGATGAAGACGAACCGCAAATTTTAAGTGACAGTGAATCCGACGACGTCACCTTTGAGACTTATGTAAAAAGGTTAGAGGAAGATGAAGAACCATTAAAACAAGACAAATTGTTTCTCAAAGGGGTAGAAAACCTTAACATTGGAAACTGGGTTTTGGTCTCATTTAAAGGAAAGAAAAGTATACTTTTCTATGCTGGTTAAATAACAACGCTTGATGAGGAATTACAACCTAAATCATCAATCCGAAACGCGCATAGTTCAGTGTTTCACTGGCCTGAACAAGAGGACCATCACTTAGTGACTGCATCAGATATAGAACGAGTTTTACCACAACCCACTTTAGGGCGAAGAGGAGAACTAACTTTTCCAGTATCCTTTACCTCATATAACGTTTAATAAATTAAAAAAAAAATGTCACAGCCTGTTTTCCTCAACTTACCTACGTAATATACTTTTCAGAAAATCTTTGAATTTTATTCCCTATCATTGCTCCACGAAAAAAGTTCATAACTTCCTTATAAATTAAGATAGGTATCAAGCTATTTTTTTTTAACCCAGAATTCTTCATACTATAGTACACTTGCCCCAGATCCATCGGCATAGTAAGCATATGGCAGTTAGGAGCCGTGAGTACACTTGCCCCATTCTCCGGGGCAAGTGTAATCAGCCGACATGTTTTTTTTATTTTGGTTTATAAAAAAAACAAAAGCAGACAAAAAATAAATAAATATGACATTGATTTAACAAAGAAATAAGCTCTGTGCCTCCTAAATATAAACCCGATTTCTCTTTTGGTTTTTTTGTTATGAAATTTTAAAGTGCCACTATTATTTTTTTTATTACACTTACCCCACTTCACCCTATAATAAATAGAAAATGTAAAAGCCTTTAGAGTATCAAAATTATAAAGTATGATCAATTAAAATCACAGTTGTGATTAATATATTCTTGCATTAAACCCAATAAAAAATAAAACAAAAATTGTTTATTATTTTTTTTTAAATCTAATGAAACTATAACACTTTGATATTTCCATATCAATTTATCGAAAAAAACTGGAAATAATTTTTTTTTAACCACATTTCGTGCATAAATTGTTTCCTCGTGTATTAATATTGCTTAAATTATGAATTTACTAATATGACATTTTAACTGAAAAAAAAAATCAAATTGATCATACTTTACTTACAAACGAAGCCTACTATTAGAGAAGAAAAGTATTCACAAATGTACAAAAAAACATGTAATGACCTCACCTAAAATTGCTTTTATTTCTATATATTATAGTTTTGATTTCCCTTGGTTTATTTAGAAAAGCTACGTCAAGTGAATTATTAATTATATTTTAATATACCTCACTTAAAATGTTGTTTCTTATTAGCTACCGTTTAAATTCTACATTAATATTCCTTTTAGTTTTTTTTTTTAACAAGACTTGCTTTTAAATACAGGGGCTATTTATGAAGATTAATAAATAGAACATTTTAAATTAACAAATGGGATAAACAGAGTAACAAATCAAACTGTATGATAAAAAAATATTTACCATAAATACACATTTTTATTGTTGTTTTTTAAGAAGTACCGGTAATAATATTAGAAAAATTTAATCGAATGTCAAAGCTCGAAGCTAAATTTAAGGCATTCCATAATGTGTAAAAACAAATCTATTTAATTTAATTGAAATCCTGGACATAAAAATGATTAAATTAACATCAGCACCATCAATCATAAAGTAGCTTATTGACCCAGTTTAGAAGATACATTAAAAAATCTAATCCAAAGTAGGTTTTTTATTAGAAATCCTTATATTATTTAGAATGTTTGTTTGTCGTAAAGGCATAAGACAATATTTACAAATAAACGGTGACTTGCTTTTTGCTGGTTCTTAGCTGAAAAAGTATTGCATTTGATTTTAATTTTTTTTTTTTGGAAAAAAAATGACTAATTTTCATTGGTACAATAAAAGTTGAACAATTAAAGTATAAACATTTAAATATAAGGGCGTAACACGGCTAAAATACTTTCATTATTTCTTTCTTGGAATGTGAGTAGTATATAAAATAAATGTACAAAGAAAATAATATTTAATTTTAATGAGTATGACATAATATTATCCAACATGCCTTTCAATTATTCAAAAAAAGAATATTCCAAGCATTTGACGTCAATTTGAAAAATATGTATTTTTTTAATGAATTTTTATGCTTTTTTCAGTATTTCACGTAAGACATTCAGACATTTAATGCCTAAAATATCTTTGTCTAAAAAATAACCATTAATGATCTTCACCAATGAAATTAGCCATATTTCTCCCCCGAACAAACTTACCTTAAGGCTTATATTAAAAAAACTTAATAACTAGATAACAACTAATTAAGAAAATCGTTAAATTCTACGAAGGACATTAGCCACCGTTAAAGAAATTCCTTGGGCTTGCGCGAGGACGGGGTGGGGACCGGATCTTGATGAAGCATTTTTGACGTTTCAGTAGGACTGGAACTCTCTGGAGAGGTCGCTTTCGTTCCTGTTGGGGTCGGAACCTACAATAAAACCTCGTATTAACACGTTAACTGTCACAATACAATTTCTTTTTTACCCCTACGAGCCAAAAGCTATTTTTTATTTGTTTCACTTCTAAAATAATAAAAATGATGACCTACAATTAATTACTTGTCAAAACACCTGTCAAAAATTGTGTTTTTGAACATGAATCAAGTGTGTCTCATAAGGCGTGGCTGACGAAAATTGCACAGGCCATGGTGTAGGCCATGTGAATCATACTTGATTCAAAACAAAACTAGCCTATTCTTGTTGTTTATCGTCATTTATGTGTGATCAGTCAAACAGTAAAGAACTAAAAACTTGTGTTTTGATATTTGTTTATTATAGGTCTTTATTATTGACTAAGGTAAGATTTTACCGCAAATCTTGTTTTCCAAGCTAATTTTAGATTTTTTTTTTGAAAAGATGGATAGTTATAATAAAGAACAGCAGCGTCTTCAAAAGCTGATGAACGGGATATTTTCTGATAAAGAGCCCGATCCTTTCGGAGAATCCTCAGATAAATATGAACCTGATAGTTCGCCTTCATCATCTTCATGTAGCTCGGAAAATAGCAACGAGCCATTAGTAAAAAAGAAGAAAACAATAAACATGCGCACTTCATTAGGATTTCCAGATGTTGGCGGAGAAGGTTCCAGTACGCAACTTCTTAACAGAGCTGATGATCCACCATTTTTCCAAAAACGTAAATAAAAATGACGCAATTTCGGAGACCATAGAGGCAGTTATTCAGCAGTTTCAGTTAGATAGTTCAGATGATGAGGAATTTGTTCCAAGATTGATGTGGCAAGAAGTGACTGGATAATACCTAAAGAACTTTCCAGCTGATATTCCTGAAAGTGGTATTGTAAATCACTTATTTCAACACATTGATAAGCCTCCTGTTTTTTTTTTCAAGCTGATGGTGGATGACAATGTTGTAAGTAACATTGTGTTTCGCTGCGCAGAAAAAAGAATCAACACTTTTAAAATGGTCCCGTATAAGTAAATGGATACTAATCCTGAGAAGATTATATTTTTATAATAATAAATAATAATAATAATAAATAAATTTATTTGCCAGTAATAGCACAAGTTTATAGTGCATTATTGGTATACATTCTTCATACATGATAAATGTATTACTGCAAAATGGAGTTTAAGGCAGTAAAACTGATATTGAATAAACTCCGTAAAAATTTTGTAACTGTAACTAACAACAAAGAATATTAAATTAATATATAGATTCAATGTTAGCACAATAGCAAATCATAAGTAGTATGTAGTTTTATAATTTTAACACAAGTAAATTACAACACTGTTTTTACCTAAAACATTCTAATAGTTCCTAGTTCTTATACTTATAGTAGACGTTTGTACCTATCCAAAACACAAGTACACTATACCGTATGAAAAAAAAAAGATAAATAAAAAACAACAAGACTTAGTGGTGTGTTAGCAAGTTATTTTTATATAGATATTTGAATTTTGTTGGCGTGAGTATTTTCATTTCGGGAGGAATATGATTGTATAATAGGTAAACATTATAAGAGAAAGATCTTGCAAACAAGGCAGTCTTATGGAAAGAAGGAGATATTAAGCCCCTATACCTTAGGTTTAAGTTGTGAACATCTGTTCTAAACTTTATTTTGTTGTACAAATATGGCGGACTTTTATTAAATATTATTCTGTGGAATAAGACAGCGGAGTGAAATGTACGGCGATTTTCCATATCCAACCAATTGCAAGTTTTGAGTTTGTGAATTACTGGCTCAAACTTCCTTATGCCAAATGCAAACCGCAAACACGACCTCTGAACTCGCTGTATCCTGTCCCTATCCTGTTTGGTTAGGCATGGACCATACAATGCATCACAATAATTAAAGTGACTTAACACAAGAGCATCTGACAATGTTAATTTTAGTTTTTGACTTAGTGCACGCCTATGTGGATATAACAACTTTAAATTTGCATACGCCCTCTGTACACACGCAGATACATGTTCGCTGAATCTTAAATCTGTATCTAACATTACCCCCAAATTCCTAGATTTTTTTTCAAAGGTAAGCTCTGAGTTATTTAAATTAATTTTAAGTTGGTTTTCTAAGTCAATTTTTTGTTTTCCAAAAGCAAGTATTTTAGTTTTTAAAGGGTTTAATTTTAAGTGGTGTTTTTCTGAGTTTCGAACTAGTTGATTCAAAGTATAATAATTGTTTATCATCAGCAAAACTATAATCAATACAGTGTTCAAGGGCATGTGAACACTGAACAATGAAGGACATCGGTCTTTAAATTTGGATGGGCTTACTTCGTGCACCTAAATTGGCAGACTATTAGTCCAAAAAGAAAATTTATGTAAACCAAATTTCAAATGTGATGTCACGCAATAGGTTTGAGTTGTTGTTGGCAAATTGGCATTTTCAAGATAATGAAAATGCTTATAGTTCTAATCGATTATACAAACTTGGACCCCTTTTGGAACCAACTGAAAGGGAATTTTCAAAAGTACAGAGCAAATATGCGTTGACGACGCTTGTCCCTTTTCGTGGAAGGCTGGCTTTCATGCAGTACATCAAGAATAAACGGCATAGGTTCATCGTGAAGTTATACAAATTATGTCTTGAAGGAGGATATACTTATGATCTGAAAATATATTGTGGCAAGGAAAAAATAGATGGATCAACCGTGCTAACTAACGTTGTTATGAACCTTTGCGAACTACTTTTGAACTGTGGGCGGTGCATTTACGTAGATAACTACTACGCAAGTATGAAGCTAACTCACAAGTTACTAGAAAGAAAAACTCATTTAGTAAGTACGCTTAGAAAAAATCGTAAAAATAATCCAAAAGTAAAGAAAAGCGAAGCATATAGTCAAGAGAGTAATACAGGAGTTGTAATTGAATGACCTAGATGAAAAAGGGCCCATCTTTGAAAAAGTGGATTTTTCAGGAAATGCAAAAAATTGTATTTCGGTCATTTCGGATAAAGAAAGTAAAAATGTAATATATGAAATTGACCTATGTATTTGTGACATATTTCAAAATGTTTTTACACCAAATTTTTTTCTGAAAATATATGTCTACAGGATATACAGGGTTACAAAAATTCTAAAAATGGGCCCTTTTTCTTCCAAGTGATAATCTATTGAAGATTACAAAAGAACTACTAGAAAATAAAATGAAAAACAGAAAATGAAAAATATTTATTTGAAAATCTAATTACGTTTTTTTATACAGAAATATGTTTTCCATGAGCTAAGGGTCTTCCTGATCATCCTCGTGTGTACATGTAGCATCTGACAAGGTATCATAAAATGCGGTATATCACCAGAATAAGCAAGCTTTTCGGGTATAGGGACACGTTCAACGCCAGGTTTCAGAAGACGAAATACATCGGGACACACACCATTCAAAGAAAAGCTGCCAAACATGAAGTACTTTGATTCAGCTTTAAAGTCAAAGAACTTGTATTTGGTTATTTGAAACTTTAACTTATTTGTGGTGAAGGTTTTTTTAAAAAACGGTTCAGACAATCCGGCTACAAAGTCCTTTACCATATTGCTTTTAAGCTCAACAACGGTAAATTTGGTACTTATGATGCTGTTCCAATTTGAAGGCGATTCAACTACTTCCCTTTTTCTTTGCATTTTTTCTATAACAGCAAAATGCCTGTCACAAGGCAGGAAACTGTGACCCCGTTGTGGAAAAAAATGCTGAACATTTTTAAACTTTCTATTAAGTACCAATGACTGCCAAAATTTTAGCATGTTTTGGTTATGATTCTGGCCCCTGCAACCGTCAGTAAATATATATAACTTTTTAACAGTGCTAGGTAGGAATGCTTCTATGTAATGGTTAAGTACAGAGAGAACTTCGTTACAGCCCCGCTTTGCAATATTTTCAGGCCAAGTATACATAATGCTCTTTGCTTTTTGCCAGAGTAAATGGATGTACAGTACAACCAAAGTTGTCTTTTATAAAAGACATCACTAGTACACATATGTGGACAGGGAATATTTTGTTTAAAGTCGAAGCAGAGAACTTCTGTATCTTCATTTTCTTTAGCTTTCATCAAACATTCTTGCATCTTTGTGTAAAATAGCTTTGCTTTTTTCTTATGTAACTTAAGATCTATTTCATAACCTCTTCTTAATGCGCCATTTTTTTCGCGGGAAATTTTGGCCTCTATTTCTGAACACGTAGTACAAACATCTGAACGAGGGCGACCAAACGTGTAGTTGTAGTTGTCACGAAAATACTGTAGATAAAAAGAATATTTCACTTCACATTTCAATTTTTGGAAATTTAGATCATTTTGTTTGGCGTCGAGTAGGACTTCTGGGTAATGTTTTTCCAGAAACATTTCATACATTTTCAAAACACTCAGCTGTGGTGACAGATACCTTCTTTGCTCACCGCTTGGTCCATAGTGCACAATATAATATGGAAAACTTCAATATTTTGAACAACAATACCAGATAATTTGTTTTTTCGGTTAGTGTGCTTGCCACGATTATCGGTTGGCACAGCGGCTAAAGTCTTGCATGCTCCAATATTTCGCACCCTCTTGACTCCAATTCCATGCAAACTGGCAAAGCCTTCACGACATACAGATAACACCCTTTCACCGACATGCACTTTATACGAAAAATTAAACTTCTTCTTGAACACTCCCTTTCTTTTTCGGTTTACTGACGATACTGTGATAAGAGGTTGTAAGTGAACATTCTGGGCCCCATGATCTCCAATCTCATTAAAATTTTTCAATATACGAGCCATCTCTTCTTTTGATAATGATGTAAGACATTTTCGTTTACATCTACACAAAAATAAGATATATTTTAAACTATATACAACATTCATTACAATCCTAACTTACCTGCATTTTTGCATTTTTGACCTGTTTGTCTAGCAGCTTTTCTTCCTGATTTACCAATGAACTCCTCCCCTTTTGCCTTTAACTTTTTATTTTTGACACTTTTCCACTCTTCAATTTTCCTCTTTCTTTTCGATTTTATAACACTTGCTTCCTCATTTTCTAAGACATCCATGATTATATGAATCAAGAAACAAAAATCCAAAAACCACACTGATATTTTATTGTTATTATTATGACTTGAAGGTTATGTTTACAAATATCAACACAAATTATGGGTATTTAACTTGGCGAAAGAAAGGCCCAAATGCAGCAGACGGGCCCTTATTCTTCTCAGCAGAGAAAAACAGCTGATTCAATCCGTTTTAGAGTACGTTTAGTGGGCTTTTCTTCTACTCGGTATATGCCAACTTTGACAAGGAATCAGAATTCATAAAAAACGGGTTTTCGACAAACTGTACAGATGGGCCCTTTTTCGTCTAGGCTATTCAATTTCAAAATGGCAAGACAAACGGGATGCCCTTATTTTATCTACCAAGTATACTGGTCAAATGATCAAAGTACCAACACGGCGTAATGCGGATATAGGGAAGCCGGATGTCGTTGCTGACTATAATACATGTAAAGCTTTTATCGATTTATCGGACCAAATCAAAGCATCTTCCTCAGCTTTGAGAAAGGGAATCAAATGGTACCGAAAAATTGCAGTGGAATTGCTTTTGGGAGCAGCTATGGTAGATGCGTACATATTGTTTAGGGTAGTAACTGGACAAAAAATGACAATAACAGCATTTAGAGAAGAAGTTGCTACATCCCTTTTACATCTTTCCCAAGAAAACCAAAATGAGCGAAGAGATTCACAAATAAACGCAAATTGAGTGAAACATATTTTGGAAGACGTCGGTACTGCTAACCGGCGAAGATGCTGCTTTTGTTATTCCAAAATATCCCAAGAAAAGGGCAGGTCTGTGGTAGCTAAAAATTCTGCACAAATTAGATGGAAGTGCATTCAGTGCGATAAGTATTACTGCGTGACTTGTTTCACCGAGTGTCATGTCTACTTAAAAGAATAGTTATTTTTATGCTTTTAAAAACTGTGTACCTAATCTGTACTTTGAGCTTCTAAAATGTCTTTAATTTTTCCTAATAAAAATATCTTCAAAAATAAATTTTGTTTTTGTTCGACAAAAATTAAAAAACCTTCCATTTAACGCCATTTATACAAAAATTTCGTGTGCTAATCTACGCCAGGCCACGCTTTTTAAATTACCATTGATTTATATGGCTACTGAGAATCACCGGTGAGCTACAGGCATAATTACAATAGTTTTCCTGTGAATTCACGTGGCATAAACTAATATGCTACCTGTGAGACACACTTGATTCACGTGGCAGTTAATGTGTTAAATAGCTACTTTAACTGGTCTATTATACGTAGTTAGAGTACAAAGAAGACAAAATGGCTGCAAGAGTGACCTAAAAAAGCTGTCAAAGAATCTTTGCGAGTGAATAAAAGCCAAAAATCTTCCATAACTCTCTTAATATTAAAATTAGCATAATTAATATATTATGGAAAATTATTGATTCTTTCATTGCTAATCCAAAGAATCATAAAAAACTCCGTTGCGATTTTTCGTTCTTGAGTTATGGTCGTTTGAATTTTACCAATATCACTGCTAGCTTGAGACGTTAGGCTCAGAGTCCTTATTCGATCCAAACATTCGAGCTTCTTGAAATAAACTTTATTGGAAAGATAATCTTCTTTACAACAATACTTCTCCATCTCTAAACCCTCTACCAAAAGAGATATTTGACACATTCAAACTCAAACAATTCATTAAGAGATGATAAAAGCCAAAACTTACTTGCGGTGCCGAACCTTTCATTCTAATTTTCGATCTTCTCTTCTTAAGTATGACCGTGCCCAATCCCAAATTGTCTACAGAACTTCCTGGTTTGCTCAATAGCTCTGTAGGTCTTTCTACAGGCGTCCCACTATTGGAAGACTTTTTTGTGGTATTCTCGGCGGATTCACTCGGGGATTGCGAACTGGAACCGCTTTCTGGACTGAGTCTCTTAAGAATTTCGGTCATCATCTCTTCCATTCGGTTCATTTTTTGGTTCATTTTTTGAATTTCGAGCTTAACGTCTACCTGGGAAATACGTCCGGTTGATTTATAGAAACCAAATAATAGAACATTAAAATTACTTTAAAATCCATAAGATTCGTCATCAATTCCTTATATTCTATTGGAGCGATGGAGTCAGGGACGGCCGGCTGATACATTGAAGCAGTAGAGGGATCGCGTAGACCGCAATCGTAACTTTGCATTTTCCTTAGGGATAAATTCCTCGGCTGTTCTACTTCTACCATCTCGTCTATGGTGTCTTGTCTGGTTATCGCGGCTAGTAATAAAGAAAAAAAAACAGTTTTACAGTATCGTACATTTAAGAAACCTGGGCTAAATTGGAGGAAAGTGTTCTTTAGTTATCAGTGGAAATTACAGTAAAATCGGACCAAAGAGCAGTAAACACTTTTATACAGACACCTTTTATTTGAAAATTCGCAATCCTCCTCACTTTGTAGAATAATGGTTGATAATATATTATATCTACAATGGTTGGTGTCTTCGTTAATTTTTTAAATTCTACTTTTAAGTGTTCTTTAGTAGTTAATGGAAACTAGAGTAAAATTGGACCAATTTAAACCGAGCAATAAACACTTTTATGCAAACAATTCTTTGTTTGAAAATTCATGATCCTCATCGCTTTGTATAATGACTACTAAACGTATTCTTTATTTAATTTTCTATAAATTGGACGAACTTTTACTGAACAGTAAACACTTTTATAAAGACGTTGAACTGAAAAAAAGAGTCATACCTGGACTAGACGTGGCAGAAACCTTTTGCAACTTAGGAAATATCTTGTTACCAGATCCTGCAGTGGGTTGACTGGCTGAACTTCCGGAGGACGAGGAGCTCGGTCGGTCCTTGGGATCTTTCGCACTCAAACTCCTTTGGAACGCTGTGGCTGGTTGGGTGGAACTTTCCGATCCAGAGTCTAAGCTTGCGGAGCCCAAGAGTCTACTCCACTTACTACCCCTAACTGAAATGAAAGATTATTCGTGCAGTTTAAAATAGATAATCTCTTTGTCGTTTTCCTACTAAAGTCAATCTTACTTAATAAGCTTTCATAAGAAGAGTTCAGGTCATCAAACATACCCGAAGAAGGTCTAGTGATGGTAGTTTTCACACTCCCGCCACTGCTATCGTCTTTCTCGGCTACAGACGAGAGCTTAGTGGTCGAAACCACCCTCGTAATATTTTTTTCGGCACTATCCTCCCCACCTTTTTCCACGTCACTGGCAGGAGTCGAAGCCGCAGCTGCCGCCTGACTTCTATCCCTTCTGAACTTCGAAAAGATCTTCCTGACCTTAAAAAGCGTCCACCATTAACCCCTTTCCTTTACCTTTAATTCATTAACACACCTAGTATAAAAATTTTAATTTCTTGACTTTTAGTGATTGAACTATAGTAAAAACTTAAAAAAAAACGTCGATAAATCACTAGTTTTGACTACTAGAATTCAGAATGTTCAACTTTTAATAAGAGACAAATAATTTTGTTTCTTACAGTTTCTTACACTCCTAGAATCATAATTTCAATTTCAATTAATAATTTGTAAATTTTAACAACTAAAACCAAAAATAATCAATTGCCAATAAGAGACAAATTATTTTATTTCTTACAGGCATTCCTGGCATAAAAATTCTAGTTTCTTGACATTTAGTCAATGGATTTCACTAATTTTCTTAGAAAATACTAAAAGAGTAGAGAAGAAAGAAACAAATATGTTCATTTTTTACATGCACTTCTGGCTAAAAGTTTCAGTGTCTTGACTGGTAGTGAATGAATTTTAGTTATCTCTAATGGCACTCACCAAATGGTCTTGATTTTGATCCAGTTGCGGCTCGTTTTTCCTCCTTTCCGCCAGCTCTTTTTCCCTCTTCACGTCGGCCACTTTTCGGAAAATCAGCCGGTGCCTAAGGTTATACGTTAAAACTAAATTCCTAGCGAAGCTATTGGCGAATGCTTGATAGAAGTCTAACACCTCGAGGAGTTTGTCTCGCTTGATGGTGTGTAAATCACAGTAAGTTAAAGCCCGAACGTTTGCAGCCGATTGGCCTACGGCGTTGTCTTTCCAAAAGGAATCTCCGAACACGTCACCCTTACCTAGAAATGTCAACCATCAGTGAAGTCCAGATATCTGGAAAACTGTGATAAAAACTTTGAACCATTTTATTAGAGAAGGATCTGTTTGTTCTATAAGTCTTTGCAAATTTTCATGTAAAGATACTTGAAGAAAACTGAGTGGGTAATTTAAGAAACTCTCATAGGACAATTAGTTTCTCTTATTCCTACCTAATATCGCGACGACCTCGTCGTCCTGTATAACTTCCAACGATCCGGTGACAATAAAGCATAACGAGTCGATCGATTCGCCGGTGTGGTAGAGCAGATCTCCGGGGGCCGAATGGGACATGGTGAAGTGCATCGCTAAAGCCCTCAAACACCCGTCGGAGGCCAATCGAAATGCCGGATGTTCGTTAAACACTTTTCGGTTCAGATGTACGCAAATGTCGGCTTTCATGTCTTTTGGGCAGAAATTTAGCACCTAAAACACGATTTAAAAAAAAAATAGTTTTTTTTATTATTTTCAAACTCATTCATAGTTTTTTCGTACTTTATCTTGATCCAGTCCCTTGGTCATAGCCCACGTTGACACCACATAATCCATAACCCTTTCCGAGAGTGCCTTGGGAACCTCGTGTAACTTCATGAACTCCCTCACGTTATTTAACATGTCGTGGTACTTCGCTGTCGCCGACGTCATTTGTTGAATTATCGTCGTTACATGACCAAATATCGTGGCATATAATAAAGCTAAAGTGAACAAATAACGAATATACTTGGTCTTATTATGTTATACGGTCCTAATATTAACACGTTGTGTGGTTAGTTTATGATGCTCAGCGGAACTCCCTTAATTTTCATCGCTTTGTCATTTATAATTACTCTTGGGGTTTATATGGTTTTAGCAAATATGCTGAATAATTGATCGTATTTGGATTTTGATGCCTATTAACGCCATTATTGCGCAAAATATGAATGAATTTATTTAATCGTTAATATTTATTTTACCTGCAATGATCATCATACAAATGGTGAATATCCGTTCGTTATCAGTTTCGGCCGCGACATTACCAAACCCCACCGAAGTCATACAGGTCATCGTAAAATATAGCGCGGTTACGTACATGGTCTTTCTTGAGGGGCCGTTAATGAGTTCTGGGGTACTAAAACAATTAGACATAATTATTATAAACTAAAAAAACTTCCAAGAATATCTATATCAATAATTAAAAGGTACTTATACTAAAATGAATTCTAACCTTGAGTCGTTAGGCCACACATATGAATACGGACTTTGAGTAATATTGGCAAGTTTCCACAGCCAACTATATTGCACACCGTTATCCGCATCTGATCGACCAATCGAGTACCATATACACGCCAACCAATGAGCAACCTGGAATTAATATTCGAAGAATTTCTATTATGTCATTATTTAAGACAGTTGAGTCATAAAAGGCAAATGTTTGACATTTGACAAATAAGTCACGTATGATTTGACATTGACACTGTATACTGCTTTTTATAGCTATTTTAGGATTTTTTATAATTTTTTACTTTTTTAAACATTTTTTACATTTTTTTTTAATGATCTATTTTTTTGACATTGTATACATTAAATTGTATATTTTATAATAATATTTTTGACTACTTACAATTTTTAAATTGTATTAATCTGTATATATTGTAGATAATCTATTCTATTTATTTATTTATATTTTTTTTTTAAATTTTGTTTTGTTTTTCTCTTTTTTTTAACTGTGTTTTGTTTGCATTTTTGTGTCTTTTTTGTTTTACAGCTTTGTCTACAAATTGTAACAATTTCTTGACAATAAAGCATTGATTGATTGATTGATTGGCAGGTCCGAATTTACTAAATAAAAATCTTAGGTTCAGTAACGCCATCTCTACATTGATCCCAGTAAATTAAAATTTATCTTCCTGGGATAAATTTCAATTTTAGTCTACCCCATTTACAGAGAATTCGAGAATTAAAGTTGACAGATTTGACAATTGACAGTAATAAAAGACAAAGGTTTTAGAAGATTTGGAAGTCAGAATTAAGAGTCAATATTTATGAATTCATTCAAATAACGCCATTTATAGCTGAAGTTTCTGGATGAATTTCTTCAAAAAATTACATTGAATATTGATCCAATTGCCTGAAATTAGACAGGTGAAACAAGTAATTGTTTTAGATAATTGATTCAATATTCCAGGCAGTTGAGCCGTCCCCCTTGAATTGAATTATCGAAACAGTGGGCTGCCGAGGCAGTTGTGCATATAGGTCTCCTGGCAGAGGGCCCACCTATGTGCGCTTTGGCCTGT
Source organism: Anthonomus grandis grandis (assembly GCF_022605725.1). Lineage (NCBI taxonomy): Eukaryota > Metazoa > Arthropoda > Insecta > Coleoptera > Curculionidae > Anthonomus > Anthonomus grandis. The sequence continues at coordinate 139,970 of NC_065559.1, forward strand.
CTCATACCAGGGGACTCGGTCCATCTTCGGTGGGTCCACTTGTCCAGCAGACCCTTCATTGAGGCGACCGCAACGCATTTGGCGATACCAACTATGGGTTTCGGTCCCATCGGCACATTCACAAAGCGAATACTTTGGCCTGGAACACAGTGGCGTGCTCCCCCAGCGAGTATGATGCCCTACTGAAATGTGGGATCCCACCACAAAGCCCTGATCCAGCTTTCTTATTCATTCTGGAGCCATCTGTGTACCAAATGGTCTCCATATTTAGCAATGCAGGTCTGTTGGAATGTTGCCACTCCTCTCTGCCTGCAATGTGCGTTACGAATCCCTCGCAGTCACTGTTCACAGTCACTGGAGCTATGCAGTCACTGCCCATCAGAAGGAGAGGACATTCCTGTAAACAAATTTTTGCGTGACCGATCTCGCCAGCACGTAGTTCGCCGAGGACGTATAGCCTGCACGCAGTCCTCATTGCCTCGAATTGCACAACGAGGTCCAGAAGCGGAAGGCTCAGCAGAGTCTCAAGCGCTCTAGTTGGCGCCGTCCGCATGGAACCCGTTATGCTGAGACATGCAAGACGTTGGACTCTGTCCAGTTGAGCACGAATTTTCGGTTTCTTCGTACATGGCCACCAAACGAGAGCCCCGTATGTGAGAAGAGGTCTCACAAAGTGCGAGTAGATCCAGTGGAGGATCTTAGGAAACAGACCCCAGGTATTGCCGAAAGCCCGCCTGCAGGCCCATAGCGCGCAGGTGGCCTTCTTCATTCTGGTGTCTGCATGATCGTGCCAGGAGAGTTTGGGATCTAACTTGATTCCCAAAAATCGAACTGTCCTGGAGTAATGCAGCTGCATGCCACCTACAGATATAACAGGGGGCGTGCCAAAGTTACGTCTTCTCGTGAATAGTAGGAGCTCTGCTTTTTTGGGGTTAATCCTGAGACCCCTCGAGAGGCACCATGTGTCCACCATACGCAGGGCTCTCATCATAGGGCCCGGCATTGAAACGGCGTCTTTCCCCGGGCAAAGGATTACCTGATCATCAGCGTAGGCTTGTGTGTATAGGCCAGCATTGTTTAAAAGATTTATCAGGCTGTCGACCACAAGGCACCACAAGGTAGGGGACAATCTCGTTGTTGAGCTGGGCAGATACATGACGTTTCGAGACCATGGCATCTATCCAGCTAACCAACAGGGTTCTGAGCCGCGGCTCTCGAGTGCTTGGCAGATTAATGCGAAAGGGTTTGTTGTCGAACGCCCCTTCAATGTCTAGAAACGCACCCAGACAGGCCTTGTCACTACCCAGAGCACCCTCCACCTTCCTCACGAGGTGGTGTGGTGCCCGCCTGATAGACGTATTGATGCGTATGCAACCGTCTCCCTTTTTAGTCCAGGTAATTGAGCAGTTGAATCATTGCTTAAGATTATTAATTGATCCATTATTCCAGGAAATTGGATCATAATTCCAGGCAAAAATAAGTAAGTGTCTTCTGACAAGAATACGTGGATTAATGATTCAACTGTAGTTAGGATCATAACATCTTGCAATTTAATGGATCATAATAGCAAGAGCCTGGAAGAATAGCTCAAATTCCAGAAACTAAGGGCTCAACTGCCTGTAATTTTAAAAATCATGAAACACCATTAAGTATCGCCTTCTGCAGTAAACTTAAGTAACAGGTTTGACATTTGACAAATAAGTCACGTTTGATTTGGCATTGACAGTTCGGAATTTACCAGACAAATATTTCAAGTTCAGTAACGCCATCTCTGCATTGATCCCAGTAGACAGTTGACATTTGACCGTTGTTAAATTTTAATTTTAGTCCACGCCATTTATAGCGAATTCGAGTAAACGTTTTAAACTTGACAGATTTGACAATTGACAGTAATAAGAGGCAAAGGTTTTACATTTAACTAGCAAATAAGACATTTGACAATAGGTGATGATGGATGGTTCAGTCAATAGTTATGAAATCGTTTAAGTGACGCCATCTTTAGCGAAATTTTAAACAAATTGCTTGTAATTATGTCAGTATTCCAGGCAGTTGAGTTACAGGAAGCAAAAGTTTGACATTTGACAAATAAATGACATATTTGACAAAAAAACAGGTAATGGACGGTTCGAGATTTGCCACTCGGATTTCCTAAAATAACTCAAGTAATGCTATCTATAGCGAGTTTCGAAACGAATTGCTTCAAAAATTTGCATTGAATATTGATCCAATTGTCTGAAATTGGACAGGTGGCGAATTATTTTCTAAGATAATTCATTCAATATTCCAGGCAGTCAAGTCATTGCTTAAGATAATTAAAAAATTCATTATTCTACGCAATTGGGTCAAAATTTCAGGCAAAAAAACCTCAAGTCTTAATTTTCTGGAACTGTCTGAAATTATTGCTCAAATTCAAAGTTTTATGCCCGGCCAGTAGTGCCAAGAATTATGTCCTAATTGCCTAAAATAAATAGTTGTCTGCCTGGAATTAACCAGAATCACGGATCAATTGCCTGGAATCGCTCCATAATTTTACACACGTCATAGGTCAAGAAAATATGATCATTTAAACTACTCACCAACATATAGAAACAGAGAAGTAAAATCAGCATGGCCGCCCCATATTCTAAATATCGATCCAGTTTTCTCACTACGCGTCCTAGTCTTAGAAGTCTTACCACTTTTAAAGCACTAAATAAGCTCCCAATTCCCTAGAAGAAGAAATTATTTTATTAAATTTACTGAAGCAGTTGAGCATTGTTAACTTACGTCTTCATCGTGATCGAAAGCATTGAAAACGTCATAAGGCAGACAACTTAGAAGATCGATGATGAACCAACTTTTGAGGTAATTCATCCGTATGACCTTCGGGTCGGAGACGACTTCACCACCGGGACCCACGAAAGTCGTATGGAAATTAAGTACTATGTCAATAAAGAATATCACATCGACAATTGAGTCCACAACCAACAAGGAGACGTCCTCGGACGTCTTGTTCTTAAATGCTACGTTATAAGGAACCTGGAACAAAAACAGATTTTTTTGGGGTTTATTCGTTTTATTTGATCAAGAAAAATCGGATGATTGATTGTTTGGTAGTAGAATGGTAAAATGACTTATATATGTATGCTCCTGATGAAGGAGTAACCATTTGCGCTCTCCTTAATTTCTCACAGACTTTCGTTTAACCTTCTTCATCCTCTCCATCTATTTTTACTCTTCCTTAAGATAGCAAATTCCCGTAATATTTTGCAAAAGCCAATTTTCCAACTGTATTATAATGGATTCAATAAAAAATGTTTCTTTGTCAAAACTAACCCTCACTTGCCAATTATGAGCATGCACTAACAACTATTCAAGTTCACTTGTTCATGCCCTCACATCTTACTTTTACTGCGAACATATTATCTGAAAAAAATTGCTTTTTTCCAGGTTTTTTATCTAAAGCCTATGAAGCACTACCAATAATTGTACTAATGGTTATTATTAGTTGTAAAGCACATACAATTTTATATTATTGTGTTCCACTTAGGTGTTTATATAGTGTGCCCACGCATGTGTAATTATTAATTCAAACCAAAGCTATACTATTTTCAGTACAACTTTGGTTGTTTATGTCAAATTAAGTGTAAAAGTGCTCTTAAGTTGCAGTATAATAGAAAAAAAATTGTACTTTTTGTTTCTTGGCAATGAATATTATTGGGGTAGGGTATTTGATTATAATCATTAATAAAGTGGCCTAGGAATTCTTTTTTTTTTTCAAATAAAACTATTAAGACTAACTACGTACTGTTTCTGGTGCTGATATGCGAACACAATAAAATAAATTAGAACCCTACCCCATTATGATCCAGTACCAATTGGGAGATATCTTCCGATGTTTTTTTCCTAAAAGCTACGTTATAAGGTACCTGAAAATAAAATAAAGATAATATTAACAAGGATTTTTTAAATAATTATTTATTATTTAAATACGAAATATTATTCAATGGTTTATTTTTTAATTATATTATAGAGTTATTTTTGCGGAATTCGCGCACCCAATCGGTTTGTATATTAAAGTGAGAAATTAGTAATTTAAAGGAAAAATTAAATGATTTGTTTAAATTAAACTTTTAAAGTGTGGGATTTTAATTTTTCGAGTATCGAACTTTTTGACCAAAAATCGATTTTTTTTTAAATCAAACTAAGTATACCAGCGTCTTATTTGGGTCACATAGATTACGAAAACACCGGGTTATAACAGGATCCGAGCAGAACTAAGGGAATGAGAGCACTTTGAAAATCGTGAAAAAGTCGTTTTCGACGTCCGTTTTTGAGGCCAAAAATGGGCATCAAAAATGCCATATCTCAGCTATTAGAAGAGCTACGACCTTGCGGATGGTCTCGTTGGATTCAGAACGACGAAACTAAGACAAAACCGTTGGAATTTTTCCGATAGCTCCCATAGAAGCCGAGATATCGACCTTCAAAGTTTGGGTTTTTTCATTTTTCGGGTATACCCCCCCGTATCGAATTTTTTCACCAAAAATTGATTTTTGTCGAAATCAAACTAAGTACACCAGCGTCTTATTTGGGTCACCTAGATTACGAAAACACCGGATTATAACAGGATCCGAGCAGAACTAAGGGAATGAGAGCACTTTGAAAATCGTGAAAAAGTCGTTTTCGACGTCCGTTTTTGAGGCCAAAAATGGGCATCAAAAATGCCATATCTCGGCTATTAGAAGAGCTACGACCTTGCGGATGGTCTTGTTGGATTCAGAATGACGAAACTAAGACAAAACCGTTGGAATTTTCCCGATAGCTCCCATAGAAGCCGAGATATCGACCTTCAAAGTTTGGGTTTTTTCATTTTTCGGGTATACCCCCCCGTATCGAATTTTTTCACCAAAAATTGATTTTTTTCGAAATCAAACTAAGTACACCAGCGTCTTAATTGGGTCACCTAGATTACGAAAACACCGGGTTATAGCAGGATCCGAGCAGAACTAAGGGAATGAGAGCACTTTGAAAATCGTGAAAAAGTCGTTTTCGACGTCCGTTTTTGAGGCCAAAAATGGGCATCAAAAATGCCATATCTCAGCTATTAGAAAAGCTACGACTTTGGGTATAGTCTCGCTATGGATTTAGAAGGAAGAAACTAATATAAAACCGTTAAAATTTTTTAGAAAATGCCTATAGAAGCCAAAATATCGAGTTTCAAAATTTAAGTTTATTGATTTCTGGGAGCATGGATATCTTTTAGCGAAATTTTTTTTTTTAATTTGATCCAGTAATTTTAGCATTTTGTTCGCATCTCATTCATAATTGAAACATGGGATATACAATTTGATGTGAGCAAATTTATAGGATTGAAGACACTTTGAAGATTCTTAATTTATAAGTGGTATAAAATAATTATAGAAACATGCTATAATAATAATAATAATAATTATAGAATATAAACCATTTTTCCCGATAAACCCCGTTATGTATAGCACATAAAGAAATATTAAACGAGAGATATTAAAACCGCATTCGAGTAAAGCATATTCGCTTCACCAGTCTCTGCACCACGGAAAAAGGATACTCAATCCCTTATAGACCCCAATATAAACTTTACTACCTTTTTGGCACGGTTTCAATAAAAATATGGTATTGTTTTATATTTACACAGGCATCCCACACACACACCACGCGATCGATAACAGGGTAAATTTATAAAGTTAATGGAGAATCGATTTAAGTAAGTATGCATATAATATGGTTATTTTCACTTAGAGTTTCTTGGCTGTTTCTTGACGTGTGAGGAATAATTTTTTTTTTTTTTTAATGAGTTTATACAATGTGTCCCAAAGGATTTATTTTGTATAGGAAAAATTATATTTAAGTGATACGTACCATAATAGCAGTATAAAAAGTTAAACATAAAATAATCCAATCCCAAATGGCTTTGAAGGCGCAGTAATGCAGTAAAATGTGGGGTGGGGTCTTGGGTGCTTCTTGCCTGTATTGGGGCATAATGTCCGCACTCAAACTCATCATCTAGAAAATATAAGCGCTTATTAATTATTATACAAGTTAAGCATTAAAATGAGATTTTAATAAAAAAAAGTAATAATTTCGAGTGCTACTGACTTGTGCCAGGTGTGACTGTTTCGTTGTATCCTTAAGGTTGGGCAGATGAGATGAGAATTGGGACACCAAGACGGAGCGACTCCTCGTCACCGATCTCGCCAACTTGGCAAACTTTGATAGTCCTTAAGAGGTAAATTAGTCGATTAATCATCAATAAAAGAATGTTTTTTTTTTCCATATAGTTGGATAGACGAGACATAATAAAAAAAAAAGACGAACAAAGGCAAAAAAAGAAGAAAAACCCAAATCTCGAGCCATAAAGTCTTACTCACCCCCTTTAGAGTCGTCCGTCTCTATCGGTTGTTTCAAGGCCGTGATGTCCCTGAACGTTAACAGGAACAGCACGACGACGTCCCTTTCGTTTTTTATCGGGAGAAATCTGCAGCAGCAGCCATAGCGGAGTCTCTAAAATGGCCAAAAGTTCTTCATGTTAATTAATCTTTCGATTTATGGTTTCAGGAAGAAGAAGTAGACCGGAAGTGTACCGGTTTTATGAGTACAGATATGTTTGTATAAACATTTTCGAGTGTTAAATAAAATGCATCCAACTAATTAGGCGCTAAAAACTATTTAATTAAGGGTTTAACAAGCACGTCCGAAAGCAAAAGTTCTATTTAAACTAGCACAATCATATATAGAAAACTATACTAATAAATACTTAATTTCCCGATAAATCAATCGTCAGGAGTGCAACACTTTTAAGTCCAAATATTAATATTTTTTTTTAATAATTTTTTATTCTTACTTTATTTGACCTATTTAGGTCATTTAGGGGGGGAAGGGGGGAAATTCGCAAAAAATCGAGTCACGCACACACTTAGTGCCATTACGTGTCGCACGCATTTATGCGAACTAATTTATTATATTATTTTAAATCTTTTTTTTTATTGTCGATGCTTAAATTTTGTTCGTATTTAATACAGTTTAAGTTTATTTTAAAATTAACAAAACTATGATAGAATAATGTTATTTTTAGGAATTTGTTTGTCTTTCAATCTTTGAATGTTTTTTAGACATAACACCCCTCATTACTTCCTTTAGCATGAGTCAAAGAAGTCGTACAAAGTATGTGCAAAAATGTTTCCTTAATATTTTTATTTCTATCTCCAACACAATTTAATTGCTTGGAAAAATTAATTTTCTTCCAGGTAGTTGAAATTATTCCTGGGTTGATATCACTGATAATAAATAAGTTGGTATACATTGCACAAAATTGCCAAAAGGCTCAGATATATCAGGGCTCTTAAACAGTAGTAATCTTGGATAATGTCAGGAGATTTTTGATGAAAAAACCACCTAAAAGGTCCTTACATTTATTTCTATTATGATTAAGGCCTGCTAAATCTTCTATATAGCTTACAATTATTATAATCATAAATATTGAGTGAGAATTATTATTAAAATTATTCTCTTTCCATTTTGGATAATGTGAAAGTGCTTGCCAATAAAGTTAAAAGTATGATTGCCTACCGTGTAACCATAAGCGGTCCAATAACGTTAAAAACTTTTAAGCCCACGCCATGTTCTGAATATCCAATTATTGCGACGATGATGATTAAATTGATACGTGGTTTTTGTCTTTTATTGCGCACTTTTCGTGATTAATTTTGGCCCTTTTGCCGTTACATAATTCAGCAAAAAAGCCTTATTTTAAACAAACCAAGTCAACATAAAGTCCATTTCGTCAATTGTTTATGAAACGATCCGTTCGCATTGAAAAGATTAGGGAGTTACTTCGAGTAAAAGCAGAGAAAGGCAACGGACTCATTTGGAAAGTTAAGAAAAGCCCCATTGCGTTTCTTTATAGGAAACTTTGACCGGAAAGTTGGTCGGGTGTGCGACCCTTTAGCTTTCAGGGAAATTTAAGAAGAGAAAAGAACGTTTTATGGATAAAAGCTGTTTAAAACAAGTAAACATACAACAGTTTTACTTTATTTCAATAAACTACAAGGCGTAAGTGGATATTTTTATTCAATATATTTTTTAAACAATTAGTCGCTTAAATTTATTTTTACTTGGTAGATTGCTTTAGGTATCTTTAAACAAACTAATTTTGTATATTGACTCAAATACTTAAGAAACATTGAATTCAGCAATTTAAAGCTGTACAGAGTGTCCCAAATTCGAGGGTGACCATTGGAAACTCGGAAACCATAAGAGTTACGGGGTCGGTTAAATGGAGGCAAAGTTGCGCAATTTGGAGCTTAATAAGATGACTTTTAAAAAATTTTAAAATTTCGGATACTTCTGGAGATATCCAAAAAAAAACGAAAATTGTCAAAATCGTTTTTACCTTCTAGCGATTTTATTTAAAGAGACATCGGAAAACTAAAAACAATTTTACATTGCAAAAAAAAAATTAATTCGACGTTTCATTTTTTTTCTTTCTCTCTTGTACTCATGGAGTTCTTATGGGAAGTACTAGAAGGAGTAATCGAACTTGCATGTTTGCGATACCTCATTTTAAAGGCAATTAAAAGTACATTTTTTTAAAATTAGAAAATCCAATATGGTGCCGATATGAAAAAATAAAGTTGATGATGATCAAAAAAAAAAACGAAACGTCGGATTTCGTTTTTTTTTGCGTCTTGTTGTAGAGCATAAAAAGTGGCAATGAAAAACTGTTTTCAGTTTTCCAATATTTGACAAATTTTGGTTTTTTTTGAATATCTCCGGAAGTATCCGGAATTTTAAAATTTTTTAAACATTATTTTATTAAGCCTTAAATTGCGCAACTTTGCCTCCATTTAACCGACCCCGTAACTCTTACGGTTTCCGAGATTCCAATGGTCACCCTCGAATTTGGTTGACACCCTGTACAGTCACATCTTACCATTGGATTCAACTGCCTGGAAGAAATTATTTTTTTCTTCTAGACAGTTGAATCCAGTTCATTGCCTTACCATTCAACTGCCTGGAAGAAAAAAATAATTTTTTCCAGGCAGTTGAATCCAGTGGTAAGATGTGACTGCCTGGAAGAAAAAAATTATTTCTTCCAGGCAGTTAAACCCAGTTCAAATCGACCAATGATAATTCCGTATTCTGTGACCTTAGCAAGGCCTTTAACTGTGTCTGGTGTGATATCCTCCTATGCAAACTCAAAAAATACTTTTTTAGTAATACAAGAGTCTTTTATTGGTGGTATCATACCAATTAAACAGAACACGAGTAGAGCGCTTTTTTCAATCTACATCTATCAACTTCAAAACCAATAGCAAAATTCACACTTTTTGCTGATGACACCTCTACTATGGAGGTTTTATCGGGGTTACTGGTTTGCAGTCAATGGCTTATATTTGAATGTTGATAAAACAAACAAGTGAAAGTTTCTGTGAGTTAAACTTAATACCAGGCTACTTTGGGATGTGCACGTTGCAGCACTCTGTGATGTGTGGACTGAAGAGCAGCTTATATCTGTTGTATAATTTGGAAAAGTGTGTGTTTCATACTTTGGACTCTTTCACTGTAGATTTCCAATAGCATTATTCTTGCATTAGGACATTCTGGACAATTAGAAAGAATTTTCAAAATTCAGAGAAAAATTACTGAACTGGACTACAGGGAGAACTGTATAAATATATGCATAAGAGAATCTGATGCATGTGAAAAACTGCATGAATGATTATGAAAAAACATGTTACCAAACTACTATCCTCTCAAAAACTCATATATTCACTGTAAATTGATTGAATTCACTCAACTGCCTGGAAGAATTAAAATATTCTTTCAGGCAGTTGAGTCAATGACTCTCTTTACTCACTCGGTTAAAACCCTTGATTGTATTAGAGAAAAGTTATCTGTAGTTCTCCTAGTTCCTCTCAAGGTTCTTTTTTATTGTTATGAAATTCGATTAAATGAATTACTCCTATTGGGAGTATAATCCTCTATTTAACACTTTTGAAAATTCATCGATGTAAAAAAAATCTAAAGATCAACGACGTAAAAAAAAAATTTTTTTTTAAGTTCCTATAAGAATTCAACTCTTAGGCGCCATCGACGTAATAAAATCAAGAATTTAAAGATTCTTGCAAGAGTTCTAAAGAATCAAAAAAAAAATTTTAAAGATTACCGACGTAAAAAAACATCGTAAAAGTTTTAGGAGACCTCGGAGGAGATGCTCTTCAATTATTTTGCAAATTTCAGATTTCTAACTCTCTTAGTTTCAGAAATATAAGCAATTTGTCCTTGCAAAAACCTATTTTTCTTTAAAGAAATTTTTTTCTAGCGATAATAAATTTATTTTTAAATAATTTTGAAAAAAAAAACGCTTGGATAGGTATCCAATGAATTTGCCAGAAGAAGCTATGTTCCAACTTTCAGATATCTAACTGTCTGCATTTTAGAGATATAAGCATTTTGTCCCTCATAATCCCGATTTTTTTTAACGATTTTCAAGACTAATATCTTCATTTCTAAAAGTTTTTGATGAATACCCTAAAATGGGAATTCGGTGATATTATTAGAGGAAGCTGTGTTTCAATTTTTACGTTTCTAACTCTTTTGGTTTCAGAGATATAAGCATTTTGTCACTGGAAGGTCCATTTTTTGTTAAAGACATTTTTTCAAATTCCAAGGATAATGAATTTATTTTTAAACAATTTAAAAAAAAAAACGCCTAAGCAGGTATCCAATAAATTTATTAGAAGAAGCTTTGTTCTAATTTTTATATCTGTAACTGTCTTGATTTTAAAGATTTGAGCAGTTCGTCCCTTAAAATCCCGATTTTCTTTAAAGATTTTTTTTTCAACTTCCAAGACTAATATCTCTGTCTTTAAAAGTTTTTGAGGAAAACCCTAAAATCCAGTGAATTTATTAGAAGAGGGTATGTTTTAATTTTCAGACCTCTAATTGTCTTCATTCTAGAAATTTTTTTAAAATTTTTTTTTTCAATTTTCAATACTAATATGTCCATTTTTATAGGTTTTTGATGAATACCCTGAAACAGGTATTCAGTGATTTTATTAGAGAAAGCTATTCTCCAAATTTCATGTTTCTAACTCTTTTGGTTCTAGAGATACAAGCATTTTATCCCTGGAAAGTCTACTTTTTTCTTAAGGAAACTTTTTAACTTCCAGGGCTAATAAATTTGTTTTTTAACAATTTTGAGAGAAACACTAATACAGGTGTCCAATGAATTTATTAGAAGATGCTGTGTGCCAATTTTCACATCTCTAACTTTAGTAATTGTCGAGATATGAGCATTTCGTCCCTTGAAATCCCCATTTTTTTTAAACATCTTTTTTTCAACTTCCAAGACTAATATCACAATTTTTAAAAGTTTTTGACCAAAACCCCGAAATAAGTATTCACTGAACTTATTAGAACAAGCTATGTTCCATGTTTCGAATATCTAACTTTAATAGTTTTACAGATATGAGCATTTCGACGCTCGCAAATAAGAACATCATACATAACTCGATTCTTGACGAAATTGAGTTAAGACTAGTATGACATTTATTCTCTTACGTGTAAAAAAATTAAAAATAAAAATATTTTTTTCTTTGAAAAGGTGCCTAAATAAAATATTTACACCGTTGTAAAATTTTAATGCCTAATCCGTAGTGGTTGCTTTACAAATCATAAACAAAATCTGAAACTTTAAACCCATTTTTCTCAAAACGGGCTTTTTCGAGATACGATCTTCTTATTTGCGAGCGTCGATTTTCTTCCATAAAAATTCAATTTTTTCTTCAACTCATCATGGATTTCTCTTCATTGTTATAAATATTCATAGATTGTTTTTTCTATTTTTCGTAATTACAACGGCATGTTCGTTAATAAAATTTCTGATTCCCGCTTCTCCGCCACAAATTTTCCGTCAATATTTTTTTTTGGAAATTTTTCAAAAAAATCGCTATTTTTGAGCATTTTCCGAAACCATCAAAAAGGTATAATTTCCAATTATGCCTTGAATTAATTCGAATAATTTCTCAAATAAACGTCTTTTTTTGAATACTCTCTCAAGGCATTTTTCCTATTATCTACATAAATGATTACAATAAATACATAAGTAATACTCTCAAAGAGACTTAAGTATAGGACCAAAGGAGGGAAAAAAGTAAACTCAAAGTACAAGTGTCATAAATCAGCGTCTATTAAAGTTTACGCGTTTTTGTCAATAACGATACACGACGGTGTAAACGTATTTTATTTTAATTTTTTTTATTTATGTTAATGTGAGTCAGTGTGTGGTTTTTGTATCTCGATAGGTCTGATGATGCCCTTATGCGGCGAAACGCGTAACGTAATGTCCTAAGGGCAAAAAAAGTCCATTCTTTAATTTTGAAACTCACTTGTTAAATCAACAATTTGACCTCGTCTTCAAATTCTCCTTAAATAAAAATGAGTAAAACATAAAAAAAAAATTTCCCATTATACGACTTCACGTTGTATGTGTACGTACATATAAATCCCTACCTGCCTTGCCCCATATTTTAACAGAAATATTTCATAAATTATAAGCGAGGATAAATGTTCACCTGTTAAAGTGGATCTTGAAAACTCCACGTTTTCGCATTAACATTTCAAATAACCCCCATGTGTTAATTAATGTTAGCGCTAGTGCTTTCCCATATTATATACGGGCCTGATGAGATTTAATATTTACATTGGCTAAAGTTAACCGGGATATAATTTAGTTATGTTTTTTTTTCTCTTTTTATATGTTATAGTTTTAAATGTGATTTTAATCAATTATAAGTAATAAACATATTTACCGCAATATCAAATACTAAAAAAAGAGCAAACATTACAATACCATAATACAAAATTTGTAAATATTTACTATAATTAATAAGGGATTACTCGAAAGAAGGTACTCTACTCAAGTATGCACTTGTCTTAAATACAACTTGCTACTTTCAGTGATAACTAAAGCAAAAAAGCGCACAAGTGTGTAGTAGTACAAAAAATAGTGAGTGAATTAACTATAAAAAGACATATTTAAGAATAATAATTATAAAAGCAAATAATGAAAGTGAATTGGTAACATGGTATCATTAGACAAGTGCATAATATATAATAATTAAAGGGGGGGTGGAAATGAAAGGTGAAAGATTCACTATATTCTAATAAAGCGATAATAAGATAAAGATAGAAGAAAAAATGGTTAAGAAGAAATGTCTAGCAACTTTTTACAGCAATTCAAAATTTTCTTAAAAACTACGTACCTTCTGGTATACCTGAAATCACAATAACAGATTAATTTTTTACGTACTGAATCATTTTCACACACAAAAATAATAAAAATTAAAATTAATTCAAGTGTCTTCTCTTAAATTGCTATAAAAATAACCCGAGCAACACACCATGCGTTATCAAGGTTTGTTCAACGATTTTTTTTTACTGTAGAATACACGTATATTATATACTATTCTGTTTACAAAAGGGAGAAAATTTCAGCATTTAAAAAAATTGACACTGTTAATACAGTATCAATTAATTTACTGTATTTAGTTTCTTAATTCTGACTTTAGACATTGTCCTGGAAATATTAATTTTCTTGGGAAATTTAACGCTCTATAGACGGGAGAATTAGTTTATAATAAAATATGTTACATATATTAAATTTCAATAAATAAACAAAATAAAACTTAAATTTTACAGGAATCATAGAATACGTTTAATATAGAAAAATGTTCATAATTTATGTTTTTATTTTTTTTTCTGGAAAACTATTGGATGGAGATAAAAATTAACAACAATAATTAACACAAATATACATACAAAATATGTATATTTGTGTTATATCTATAATTTAATAGTTTTTTTTTTGTATACATTTTTATTTATTATACGGTAATAAACGTTCTTGTTAAACGTGAATAACCTAAACATAATATTGAATACAAGCATTTTATCTGATACTTATTGAAGTTTAAGCAAAAATATACACCTGATATAAAACACAAATAAACGATTTATCAACTATTGTGTGTTGCTGGGGATTGTGAGTAATTTTTTTTTTGAATTCGAACTAATTATACCAGCGTCTTATTTGGGTCACCTAGATTACGAAAACACCGGGTTATAACAGGATCCGAGCAGAACTAAGGGAATGAGAGCACTTTGAATATCCTGAAAAAGTCGTTTTCGACGTCCGTTTTTGAGGCCAAAAATGGGCATCAAAAATGCCATATCTCAGCTATTATAAGAGCTACGACCTTGCGGATGGTCTCGTTGGATTCAAAATGACGAAACTAAGACAAAACCGTTGGAATTTTCCCGATAGCTCCAATAGAAGCCGAGATATCGACCTTCAAAGTTTGGGTTTTTTCATTTTTCGGGTATACCCCCCCGTATCGAATTTTTTCACCAAAAATTGATTTTTTTCGAAATCAAACTAAGTATACCAGCGTCTTATTTGGGTCACCTAGATTACGAAAACACCGGGTTATAACAGGACCCGAGCAGAACTAAGGGAATGAGAGCACTTTGAAAATCCTGAAAAAGTCGTTTTCGACGTCCGTTTTTGAGGCCAAAAATGGGCATCAAAAATGCCATATCTCAGCTATTATAAGAGCTACGACCTTGCGGATGGTCTCGTTAGATTCAGAATGACGAAACTAAGACAAAACCGTTGGAATTTTTCCGATAGCCCTTATAACCTAATAACATAGAGATGTATGTACCAGGAATGCACATTTAGTATAATATAGAATTAGCATATTCCTGGAACGTTCTGAGAGTGGAGGTGGCTAATAGAATATTCTAGGAAGTTGTTTCAGAAATATTTTAAAAATTTACAGAAGTTTATAATTATTTTTTTTATTGTAAATTATGTCATATATCAAGAGTTTATTTAAGGGGTTTGTCTATTTTGCACACTCCTAATTTAAATTTTAAAAGAAAAGAACATTATGGTTTTTTTACAATACAAGTGTCGGTTTATTTGAAATTCCAGATTTAATTCTTAAAAATTGCTGAAAAATTTAATTTTTTGGATCAGACAGTCCCTTTTTATATATATATATATTTTTTTTGGTATTTTTCTTTTATTCTTTGCCAATATCTAAATATTTCCTTACTAAAACATATTTTGTAGTTTTAAACAATTTTAATTCGTTAATCTTCCAAAGGAGCTTGAAAATTCACGATAACTTTAATTTTATGACCTAATTTAAGACTCCCTCCTAAAGAAAACCCACTTGCCTTAAACAACTTTTATCTTTATTTGCACAAATAGAAACCGCCCATAAACATTAATTCGTTCCCGAGTTACTTTACAGAAATTAATCCGGACCGTAAATTCAACTTTAACGTTTTCTTACTTTTATGGTCCCAAGGATCGTTTTAATGGCCGAGTTTTACTATCAGCTTAAAAATATTAAAACAGTATTGTTCGACATTGAACCTTAAAGGTCACTTTATTGCGCAATCATCCGCATAATATGCTTGTCTAAAGAATAAATACAAGAGTATTAAAGTGGCTTTAATTTAACTTCAACTCTGCATCCACATGCTATTCGTCATATTTATATAATATATAAAAACTTCAAACTAAATTCGTTAACATTTTTTTAAACAATTTTGCTGACTAAACCGCATGCACTCTAATATACAATCTAATCAAGACTTTTCACATTTACATAAGCGCTATATACAGGGTGTTACGTATATATGGCTATCTTGGCCTTCATATTATAACAACCTGTATACTAATTAACACATCGAAAACTTCAAAAACACTTAAAGAAAATTTACATGATCATAATATGATTACCACAAATTATCTAAACACTTTCTAGACAACAGTCCATTATTATTTATTATTATTTGTAAGAACTACATACCTTTGTTTTCTATAATAGAGCATGCGCGGGTGCAGGCGAAACGGACCGAGCAAACACAAACGAATTATTTACAAGAAATTAATTTATATTTATATATAAAAGAGTTTTAATAGTCCAAGAACAAATAGAGATAGACAATAATTAAAGACGTCTGATTTGGGTTTAAATATAATTAGTTAATGGGCAAGAGGCAACCTAAAGGTTGGACTTTGTCCTAGCTTTAAAATACTCTTTGAATGATTACTCTATTTAGATCAGGACTAGAGTGGATAAAATAGAGGGCAAGCATAATAACCTTAAAGAGTTTGCTAAATTATTTTCTCTAGTGACGGCTTTACAAATCGTCAATATTATTTTAATAATTAATTTAAAAAAATGTTTTTTCTGGATATAAGAAAAATTAAATGGAAAAAGCCAATAGTGGCACTGTCTCCGTTTTATATACTAGTTTCTTAATAAACCTAACTCTAGAAAAATCATAAGAACTGAATTTCCTGGACTCAAATGTGGGAAAAACTTCGATGTTTTCCTATCATAGTTGTAATTTCTTATATATCGTGTATAATTTATTTTTTTATGCTTTTTATATATAGGGTGATTCCAAATTAAGTGCAAAGAAAAAACTTTTACACTATGTATCTAGAAAACGAAACAAGTTAATAGGACATACGATTTTATGAAAAAAACTTCTTATTTTTGGCTGGTAAATACGCCCTTGAAATCTTGGCACTCAATTTTGAATTACACTGTATAAATTTAATGTTCATTTATCGAAAGCGTTCCTGGAACAAAAACTGTCAAAGACATTTACTTATCAATTTAAAAAAAATAAAATTTACCCTTTTCTAAAAATACAAAATATAACACAGAAAATTGCAGACCAGTTCGGATGTTCCGCTACTATGACGCTCCGTCATATATTTCCGTCCTTGTTTCGCACATAGCAAAAGAGGAACGGCGAGGTGGCCTATGGAGAGTTGACGCGTGCCAACTGTTCCCGAATCAAGGTTAACGATAATTTATTATACAGTTTTAGGAAATTATTAAAATTATATGTATTGCAAAATATAAATATGTAAAAGAAAACGCAAAATGAAAAAAGAAGTACGATAAAAATGCTGAAAAACAGAAGGAGAAATGAAAAGAGAAAAACAAAATAAAATAGTAATTAAAAAAAAAGATAATGCAATACATAAAAAGTTACAAAATCAATTTTTCTAAGAAAGCTATAGTGAGTAAAAAGACATCCTGCATAAATAGGGTGTGACAATTATAAAATTATAATGGAACAATCAGAAATAAATAATTTAAAAGAAAACAAAACCCATTTTTTTAGTATAAATATATGGGAAGACGAAAATATAGAATTACTAATAAATTAAAAAGAAACAGAACGATGAACTTATTATTTTATTTCTTCTTAATAATTATAAAGTAAATATTAGTACATTAATGAAATTACGAAGAATATCTGGAAAAAAAATGCGTAAAAAACTAAGCCAAAAATAAATAAAAGTGTGATAAAAATAATAAATAATAATAATGGGACAAACGAAATGAAATTTTTTGGAATAGATAAAAAACTGCTTTAGCTCCCTGGAAACTAATTTCTTATTACTGTCAATTATGCGAACATATTTTGTATTAATTTTGAGCAGTTGAAGTCATTCTTCACTTTTTCCAAGCAATTAGAACTGATACGAAATCACTTCCAGTATCTGGCATAAGAGAGAGCGACCTTCAACTATACTCGCCGGCACAAAATTCCGCCACCCTGACATATTGGCCAAGTTTGATGTTTTATACATTTTTTATTTTTTATCGGATTCTCACGATTTTTCCATCAGTTTTTAGATACATTTGTTATGATTTTTTGAAATGATTTTGTATACACAGGAGTAAAACAAACTGTTGTTTTTCTCGTAATTTCAAAAGACCCTGTAGGAAAATTAAGGTGGTTAATTCTGTTTGCATACTGTTCCTTGTCATCTTTGATGTATTCTAAACATTTCGATTTTTGATTCATTCCATTATCTCATTTCTGCTGCGAGCTGCAAATTTTTTATTAAAACGCTGATTTGAAGCTTATTTTTAGATAATTAATGTCAAGTTTTCGGTTAAAAATTATCGACGTTGACTAAGGACGCAATTAATGTGACATAAAGTTTGACAATGTCACTATTATAATTTGTTGTATGTCAATATGGTATTAACTCCAGCAGACGTGGGTAGAATTGTTGCGTTAATAGAGATTTCCGCGGTCTATAGTTCGAGATGCTTGAAATAGGTATTTACAGACGGGACTTTTTATTAGACGACAAGGCTCTGGCAGTAGGAGAATGACCACTGCAGCTGATGATCACTTTGTCACCATAGACAAGGTAAACACTGTCTACCCAAAATTATCCAGTTATTTGTCATTAATTTATTACGTAATTAATGTCACCCAATTAATGTATATGAGGAAGACACATTGATATTTGTCTTCGGAAATTTGGAGCATCTAATCGAACCATATACGCATCAAGCAGGTGACAGAGGTCCGGCCGTATCAGTATTCAGCCTATACTATTAGACATTCGAGCTTTTGTCTATCGAAGTCGACCAGCTATTTTATTATGCTGTTGAGGGTTATTACTTATGGACACGCTTGATCTGGTCGGCCGCAATACATCTTCAGTTTTGTTTTTTGATCAATCTGCATTTGGCATTTGATGCGGACGCGTGCTATAGTAATTTAATAAGTATTTTTATTTTTGGGTGTATAGAAATTGATCGATTTCTATACATCGATTTCTATACGATCGATATTGGCAATTGTATTTTAGTTGTGTTTTTTTATCTATCTTTTTATACTAGTAGTAATTATTTTTTTCTTTTTTATATTACTACATAATTTTTCTCTTTGAGTTAATATTTTATGCGCTTTCATTCTCTATTTCATTAAAGTGAATAATATTGAAAAAACATTTTTTTCTAATTAACGATTTTTATTGTTTGTCTACCCGAAAAAAAAGTTCATGCTTCGCCACTGAGGTTTGCAAGATCGCATTTTGAGAACAGTGGGCAAACGTACTATTCACAGATGAATCCAGGGTTTGTTTAAGGAAGCCGGATGGTCGTGAGCGGGTATACAGGCGTAGAAATGAAAGATATGCTGACTGAACCATTTCAGAACAAATCTCATATCGTGGCGGTTCAGTCATGATTTGGGCGGGTATTTCTACCGAAGCACGCACCAATCTTGTATTTATTGAAAATTGAGCTCTAACCGCCCACCGTTACATTGAGAAAATCCTTCAAGAAGTTGTTGTCCCATTTGCTCCATTCATTGGGAACCAATTTACATTAATGCATGATAATGCTAGACTTCACGTTGCACATGTACTGAGCGAATATCTGGATGAAGTTGGACTCCCACGATTGGAATGGCCCGCATGTAGCCCGGATCTCAACCCAATAGAACATCTTTGGGATCAACTTAAAAGGGTCATTCGTCGTCGTCCTGTACAACCACAAACCTTGCAAGTTTTACGACTAGCGCTTATCGAAGAATATGAGGCTATTCCTCAAGAAAGAATAAGGAACCTTATTCATTCGATGCCGCGAAGACTGCAACCTGTTATTGCTGCGAGAGGATGAAATACACGCTATTAAAATTGTTTTTTTTTAATTAAATTTATGATATACCTAGTGTTTGTTTCTCCTAATAAAAATACGCTTCAAATCAGCGGTTTAATAAAAAATTTGCAGCTCGCAGCAGAAATGAGATAATAGAATGAATCAAAAATCGAAACGTTTAGAATACATCAAAGATTACAAGGAATAGTATGTAAACAGAATAAACCACCTTAATTTTCCTACAGGGTCTTTTGAAATTTGAAATTTGACGAGAAAAAACAACAGTTTGTTTTACTCCTGTATAATATAGCCTAATCGAAAAATGCTACGTTAAATTGTCTGAAATTAACATGAAATTACTTCTTAATGCTTAAATTTCTAACCTCGTCCAGGCACTTTCTAAAGCCATTTCTTCAGTTTTTTTTTGGGAAAATTCGATGTACTTTTTATAATTTCCAGGACAGAAATAAATATATAGTGATTTGTTTTCAGTTTAGATGAAAACAGGAAAACGTATACGATTCTTGAACATGATATCCACATTAATTGCATTAGAATTAATAAATATTTTTTCACTACGTCCATGATTTAACCTCAAGGATTCAAGGTTACACCCCAGGGTTGGGTTGGATTGGCGAAGGGGGGGATGATAAGTTATAACGCGACAAAGTTTTAAAAATATGCGCCCTACCCACCTGATACCATATTTTTATCTTGTCACAGATTGGATTTCCTTTACAAACTTTGCCGTCTGTTTGCGGTGTTTTTAGTTTTAAAGGTCGTTCGTAAATTAAAATTGCCAAGTCTAAGTAAGTGAAGACTAGGACTAAGAGTCGTCCTTACAAATTTCAACAGCCTTGAAAGACAATTATATTTGTTTTAATTAAATGCATGTTTATTTCTTAGTAAGTTTATATCGTTGCCGTGACACAGGAACGGTACACATGAAAAGAAATCTTTATGTGCTTATGGTCTGGTTTTTTAGAATGTCTTATTTAAATAATTTCTTGCAATATAATATTTTATTCATTAAACTCTTGGTTATAATATAATTAATTTTATTGGTAATTGTTTATTAGTAATGAGAAATAGATCAAAAATTGTCCATCGTTTTCTTTACTCCTTTAAGTCTGATTACTGTTGATTGATTTTCTCATCTTGCTCTTTGAACATTTCTTGTCCATCATCTTTAATATTGCGGATATTTGATGATCTCTCCATAATATAATCTTTGAAAACTTGCCAAAAATATGGTACATTTGGAATAGGAAGAATGAATAATGTACTTCTTAAATCACGACCTTTAACTCAATTTCTTTAATTATATATTTTGATATGTGAACTTTAATTGGCCCATTTTGTCCATGAAAAAGTAATAATTGCAACAATTTGGGTATACGTAACATTAACATCCAAATATTACAATGCAATATAATAAAATTCCATTTTTCAATAAATTAATAAGAAAATGGGACTTTCCAAAACAAACATTTTATTTAAAGAATAATTCCCTTTTCATGTAAATAATTGATAAGGCTAAAAAACGTTTCATTTTGAGGTGTGCTTGAAATATGACACTTTTAGGTGGAATGTATCAATTTACTAATTAATTTCAAATTAATTTCCTTTAAGCATTTTTAGCAAACTCTTCTGGATTATTTATGCAAAATTGTTCTTTCAAGCTCAGGTTTAATCGCAATATATCGCATAAAAAACCATCAAAGACTCGTAGTGGTATATTTCTAAAATAATTTCAACGTACATACATACAAAGCAGGTAAAATAGGTTGTTATTTAAATATATAATATTTCATCATTATTTATTTAAAATATAATAATTTATTGTCAGTTGTGTGTTTTAATAATAAACGATATGACGAGGTGAAAGTCGAAAATTCATCAATTGAATTGATTGAAAAAATCAAAGGCTAAAATAATAAAAATTTTGGACCCAAAATATGAACATTTTAATATGATTTAAGGCATATTAGAGAGGTGAGATGCGGTAGAATGCCAAATAATGGACTTTTGACCCAGTTTTTGTCATGAAAACCTATCTGAGACCCAGGAATCGAATCCAGAAGGAAATTTACGATCAAAATTATAGAGTGATTCTTCTGCATAATTTACAATCCTCTGGATGAAATGCTTATAATTAAAGCAAAATAATATTGTTAGCATTTACAGTAAAAAAATAACACAATCTCTTATCGAGATCTATATTCATATCTTTAGCACTGAATGCACTGTATATAGTGTAGTATCTTTGTATAGTGTGGCACTATATAGAGATCTTAAGCCAAATACATTTTTTTACAATGAAAAAAAAATGAAAATATCTTCCAATTAGGTTATGATGCTTTCCTGAATTTATCATTATTTGTCCCCAATCGTTATTATTATTATTTAACACCAAACTGATAATAACTCATTTAAATTTCGTATTTAATTTTTCTGTTAATTATTAAAGCGCTACCCACTCACACATAAAAACTAATTAAAAAAAAAGAAGAAGAGAAAAAGACACTCACTATTCTTCTTGTAGAGCAGTATTTCGAACTGATCATGCAGCTGATGTTCGAGCACGTGGTCGATCCTGCTGATTGTCTCTTTGTCGGTGAGTTCGCCGAACATGAAGGCGCAACGGCAGGACTTCTGCATCACCTCGGCACGATTGTATCCGGAGATTTTGCAGAAGGACTCGTTGCAGTACACGATCGGGTAGTCCACTATCTGTGCGTTGGCCAGCAGGAAGCTGCTGTCGGCTGGAATTCATTTTTCAAATTACTCTCATGACCATACTACATCAATACTTAAGTAATCGGCAAAATATATATAAAAAACCCTTGGTTTTGAGAGGATTGTCGTATATTAGTCATTCTTCAAGAGGCAATAGCATTGAAATTAGATGGACTAAAGGATATTATGGCATCTATGCTGATAGATAAAATCGCTAAAAACTCAATTAGTTGTAGTAACTGGTTTACTATTGGACACGTATCAAATTATCAAGAGAAATATGTCTAATGTCTGTAATAATGCAAACCAAAATTTAAATATGTGCAGTTTCATGTCAAAACAGTGATTTTAATCTGGATGCTCTTTAAAATGGTCTGAAAATAGTTGCAATATGATCAGTAGTTTCCATTATACCACTATGGCAATGTAATATTAATGTTTTCTTAGTCATACACTGACAAAAGAATGTAAGCAAAATTGCGGCCTAACTAAAAAATCCTTTGTCAAAACAAGATATTTTATATTACCTTGTTTTATCTTGGTTTTATGTAATTTCTTGCTTATTACACTGTTTTGACTTAGCAAGATCTAAATACATTAATTTTTGTTTTAATAATGTTCAATAACCTACGAATTGAAAAAATGCCGTTTCTCTTTGATTGAGGTCAAATAACATTTTTTTTCGTAGACTACTACCAAATACAAATATGAATATTTGGCTGTGAATAAATTGAGAAATATATTTCCGCCACACATCAATTTTTCGAAAGGGCAAAAGGACTAAGGGGTGCTTCGTTAGACAAAAAGAAAATTATTATTAAAATGATACCAAAAATGCAAGAAAACCGAAGAAGGATTTGGTACGATTTGCAAAAAAATAATAACAACTTGTCAGATATTTTGGATGAAGGTGTATAAGAACAGAATATTACACTAAAATGTAACTTAATCACAATTATACTATTTTACTAACTCGTTATTGTTAATTTAATTTTTATATCTACGAAGAATAATTTATGTTCTAACTCTATAAAACAAAGAAGGTAATATTTTGTTATTATTTAAAAAAATATTACCTCTATTACATTATCCCAACTGTTTATTAAGATGACTAAAAACCCCAAATCAAGAATCAATTATCCAAAATATTCACCCTCTTTGCCACTCTCTTTAATAGTCTTTTTCTAATTAATACTTACTTTAATTTTTTTTTTCTTTTATTCGAAACTTGCTGAAACTTATTTAAGAAAGCTTCTAAAGAGATGACAGAAAAAATATAATAAAGAAGAGAAACAATAAGAAAAATAAATAAAAAAAATCGAGAAACCTAACAAATATTTAATAAAAAAAACTGGAAATGACTGTTGTAAAGTGACGCTTTTAATGTCGGTTATTATTTTACTGTATAAATAATAAGATCAACCTCAAACCAAAGGCCTTTTTCTTTCCTCACTAAAATAAAAAAAATTACTTACGCTCTCTTATTACAGCACTTTATTTCGAACTACTTCTTTGGGAAACTTTTGTTCCACATCATTCGAAATAAAGGATATTAAGGTAATTTGAAAATCCATTACTGTTTAATGCAACGATTTATTAAATTGACAATTTTATGTGCTTATAGCACTACTCTTCTCCTATTAATTAATAGATATACCAATATTCTACATCGAAATAATCAGGACTTTAACTGAAACACATTTTCTTTAAAAATTCTCTAAATAAGGAATATGTTAGTTTTGAAAATTTATTTCTGTTTAATTAAACCCTCAATAATTTTCTTACAACTTTATCTTTCTTCTATTCATTGATGGTTTTATCAATATTTTACTTTAAAGTAGTCAGGATAATAAACACTTTTTTATTAGAAACTCTTGTCTCACATCGCTTTGACTAAATAATATTAGGTGCTTTAGAAAATTTATTACCGCTTAATAGAAGGTTTTATAAAAATGATAATTATACGTGCTTACACCTCTATCTTCTTCCCATATTTAGAAGGTGTTTCGAGTCTGTTTAATTACTTAAATCAAGGTTATTTCGATCTTAATTATTTATCAAGTTATCAAGGCCGGACTGTAAAAAAATAAGAACGCTGCTCCAGTCACACTGAAAAAAGGTGATCCTTCTGTTTTCGACGCACACCCTTAGTGACTGTTACCAAACTGTGTCCGCTTCCAATTAGTGACAATTGACATTTAGCAAAGTTGACATTGTTTAGAATAGTTCTAATTTAGTAAGTCTGTTATTAATAATTATTAAGTTCATTTTCAATTTTACTTTATTTATTTCAACTAACCTGCGTATTTCATTTTTTACTTAGGTTAAGTCATGTTTTTTATGTTTAGTGATTTGTATTTCTCTAGTTTTCATTGAAAGTATTTTCATTCTTTCAAGGTGAGGGGCATGTTAAGGTTTACGTTAATTAAAACACCTGAATTGTTTTTTTTGATAGACAGCAAAAACGTCACGTTGTTGTCAACGACGAACTAACGCCGTAAAATAAGCCCTCCACTTTCTTTACACATTAAGTGCATTTCTAAAATAAAGAAGTGGTTCACGATGGACTTGTTTGTTTAATTCAACTATAAAATAAAATACAGTCCACAAACAACCCTTGCTGTTCCCAGCAGCAGAGACACTACACAATTTGGTGATCCAGCAGCGGAGCAGCAACAAAACAGTGACTATGTAATGAGTGACATAAAATAGAAACAAAGAGACACAATTTAATGTGAAAGGAAAAAAAATGACTCGATTTACCTTAGTAATAAATGAAGTAAAGGATGTTGATATAAGGAACACCCCAATTGACAAAGACGTGATGCACTTCGGTATTATCTCGCATGAGATTTAGGTACCGATTCAATAATTGTCGTAGTACTACTGCTTTCCGGTATTGCACACTTGTTCAGTATTTTAAGTTTTTGGCGGATGACCTCGGTTAAATAGCCTACTCCTCTCGCCCCGAGGGGTCCATAAGGTAAAGTAGGATAAAAGAGCAAGGCTCTATGGAAGGAACATTGGAGTAAGAGAGTAAGGAAATGGTCGAGTTTAAATATTAACAATTTACCAAGAAACGCGTGTGTTTTACCGGGTGAACTTTTATATGCAAAATCAATGTGAATAAACCAAAATCAACAAAGTATTACCGAACTAATTATTAAATATCTTAGACTTTAAAGAAAACTTATGTTAACTAAAAATAAGTAAAATTAGTAAAAAGTAACAAAAGGAGAGAGAACGAAACAGAAGGTTTTTACCAATATTTTACCTCAACTAGGAACTACTTAGGAATTACAGTAACTAGAACTACTACTTTAAGAAACTCTTGTTCCACATCATTCTGAATAAAGAATATTAAGTTAACTTGAAAATTTAGTCCTGTTTAATGAAATTTTCAAGGGACTCCGAAAAAATTTCAAATTTCAACTAAATTTACTTAATTGCAAAACGTTTTGGAAATGACAAAAAATCCAGGAGTTCCCAAAAAGTCTATTTTTCCCTAAATATTCCAGCAATCCCAAAAAAAAATATTTTTTTAAATTTATTAAATGTAAGAAGAATTTCAATACTTATATGCGAAACTTTCCAAAAAAAGTCAATTTTTTTAATAATTAATGTATAAGAATATAAACATTTTGAAAATTAGATTAATAAAAAAGAAATTTGACAATCAAAAAATACCATGAATTCTAAAAAGGCCAAGATACTTAATATTTAATTAAATAAAAGAATGACCAAGCTCTTTGCATATAATTCTCTATCTTAAAAACTGTGCATTTCCGGACCCACGTTTATAGAAACTTTTTCTCATATTTTTTTACAAGTGTATACGCAACTTTTGAACATATTAAATTATATTTCGTCTTTTAACTACGTAATTTCAAATTTACATTAACCATACAAAGTCAAGCTTGGCGCCGACGTCGAATGGTTTATCAAGAGTTTGGGTACAAAGAAAAACCGGCAACTTCAGCTTTTGCCGTTGCCATGATCGAGGCTCCAGACTTCGTCTAAAAAGTGCTTCTATAATTTCCCCAAAAATATGGGAAAAGTTTCTACAATATAATCTAATTTTCATTACACACCACTAATACCAAGTCTAATGTGTTTGTGCCGAATATAAGTGCGGGCCCGCCACAAGAAACTCATTTATTTCATCCAAGTGCTCCAAAAGATCAAGGTAGGTGCCATTTTTAATCTTGGTGCTGTATGGTTCGGTTGAAAATTTTATTTTGGAAATTAATGTTAAATTTAGGAAAATGAACCCTTGCCTATATAAGTAATACATTCCACCCAATCACCGTAATATAACAACAACCGTACAACAAGGAATCACCCATTGAACCATCTATCTATTTTCAAGGACTTAACAGACTAGACTAGACATAGTAATTTTCTAAAAAAAGTATTCCTATATTTTCCTATATTTTATTTAATAAGTTTCCTATATTTTAGGAATTTCTGGTAGTTAATTAAAGTGCAAAGACAATCAAACAAGAAAAAAATATATAATGAGTCCAGCGAATTTTCAAACTTTGAAAAAAATAAAAATGAAATGGGTCAAAACGTTGAACAATTTATTTATATTTAAACTGGTGTGAAACTTAGGCTTGCAAGTGTAAATACCAAAAGACTAAAGGCCACAGACTAAAACAACTATTAAACAGCTTTGACGCCAGTAAAGTTGCAAAAGCTTTGAGGATATTACGTGCTAGAGATCCTGTACTTTATAGAAAGTTGCCTTAAAGTGACAAAGGTTAAAAAAACAATGATTTTAAACAAATTAGAGACATAAAATGTCTGTTTTTTTCAAAGAAATTTATTCTTCCAAATCTATACAAAAAAATAAGCAAAAGCTATTTATAGAGAATGTCCCAGTTTACTGCTGCATTTTAAGTCATGACATCGGAAAATTAATACTTTAATCTATTCTGGTTTGTTCCTTGTTTGGTAAAAGGGTTGCACGAAGAAGCGATAAAATTAGAATTCCTCGTTTGCTTTTGGATTGTAAAGAAATATTTTTCATTTATAAGTTCATGCAGGTATTGTATAAAATTTAACTCCGATTGCTGTGATTATATGATAAAATCCCTTGAATAATTAAATACAAAGTAATAGTAAAAACAGAAAGTCAAGGTCCCATGTATGTAATTTTCATTCGCTCCAATCGTAGCATCATTAGGCCTAAAAATAAATTAAAATGCTTACAGAAAGAATGCTTGTTGGTATCCTAAATCTATTTTTATAAATATGATAAGGAAAACTGATTTTATAATTCCAGGCAATTGAGTCTTAGAATTTCAAGTAGTTAAAACGTTTTCTTTTAATATCATGCAGTTAATTCCTGGATTTTTTAAATTCTAGACAGTTTTTGATGCCCTAGATACCTGGAAATGATTGTAAAGCTCCGGATAATTTTTAATTCCTGGACCATATAAAGCATGACCCTAATGCCTGGATTCTGTAAGAGATAAAAAAATTTCAAAATTCCCAAACGCATGGAATTAAATAGAGATTACTGGCTTAAAAGCTTGAAAGAGCGAAGAAATTGCCCAAAATCTGGATCAAGCGGGACACCCAGGAGGAAATGAAGAATTATTTTAAATGTCTGAAATATGGCTGCGAAAGCCTGGAAGAATCTTTTTGACTTTAATTAGAAGAATATGAGGTCACTTGGTATACAAATGTTCAATGACTGGATGATATAAGTACAATATAATAATGATAAAATTGCTGATAAGTCTTAGGATATCGATTAAAGGTATATTTTTGAATAACATGTTAATATGCAAGAAGAACAAAATTTAAAAGTAAGGACAGAAAAAAATATTAAAGTGATACAGAAGATTAAAATTAAATAAGAAAATTAAGAAACGTTAACAAATTGCTTAGAAAACTGTAATAAAGTCAAAAATAACTATCGTAAGTCGTCGCTTTTAAGTTTTTTTTAAGCCCTTTAGGGCCAAAATATCGTAATCAGTTTCCTAATTTTTAAATTACCTGTGAGCCCTTAAAATATCATATAATATAGGAAAAACTAATTTAATGCTTGTATGTCCTCGTACCTATCTACCTCTAATACCGTTGATCAAATTTTCTTAGTACAGTATATTAAACCAATCTAATAATTAATTAATATTCCTAATCCTTAAACAACCTAATCAATACTATTCACAGATAAAACAAACCCAATGTTTTTTTTTTCAACCAAATACGGAAATTGTCTTTTCCCATTTCCTTGAGAACCCTGAACTGTTTGCCTTTAATTAAAAGCTAAGTGCTTTGATTACGTCAGCGAGAGTCTCTCGAAAAATAAGCCGTTTTGCATTAAGTGGCACTAGGAAAAGGTCACAGTTTTAATTTTCGTGAGAGCAATTAATCGATCTTCATTATGGCTGGATGCACGTGGAATTCTGTTCGTGACTATATGAAGAACAAGTGGAAAAATTATGGAGGAAAACTTATTTTCTTACTGTATTTTTAGTAATGAAAGCAGTAATGGAGTTAGGTCATTATTAAACTCAGTACTCACCCTGTAAATCAAATTTCAATATTAAAACAACCATTAATCACCGTTATGTATAACTTAAGTGCGTCCCAGTAACCCAAATTTTAAGTTAAAAGTTTCACGAGGCCAAAAAATCAAGATAGGATCGATCCGCGATGACTATTGCGAAAATGACCATGGTCAAAGGTCGGCCCTAAGCCCCCATATACGAACGTAATTTATTACCGCGAGATTTTGCGTCAGATATGCCGTTTTGCACTTAAGGTTAACCACTTGTTACCCTTTATAAGAGCTTTTCTTTTTCGTTATATCCAAACAATTTTATACACTCAGTTTTGTTTGAGAATTCTGTGCCCTCGTCGCTTTGTATAATATTTAATTGAATTTGTAATTATTGGAACATAAAACGAGATTTTCAAGATTATTGCAGACGATAAAACTAAACGAATTCTGGAGTACGTCGTAAAATATTCCAGATTTGTATTCTTCGGTCTTTTTGTATTTGTGTATCTTATTTAATATAATTATTGTTTCATACACGTTAGAGCATTTCCTATCTGTTTCCAGATTTTTTTATGTATGACATTGTATATGTCAGCAGCTCCTTCGGTAATAACTCAAAAAAAATATCTGTTTCTGTTGGTAACTAAAATCAATCCCGTAAGAGGCAAAAAACTCAAAAAGTACCGGCTCAAAAATGGCATGACGTAGAAGAGGGCTGCGATTTAGAGACTGATTTTGCGCAATTCGTTCCTCCTTTACCTGATGTTCGGGAAAGGAAAAACTATTATCCAATTGATTATCTCCATCAGTACTTCGATGAAGCTTTTTTTAAAAATCAAACGGAAATTACAAATTTTCATTTTCAACAAACTTGTAATACTTTGCTTAACGCAAGCGAGACCGAAATACGTGCCTACGTCGGAATTACATTATTAATGGGATAGAAACGTATCATCCATTTTTTCTCTAAGAGACCAAACGAAAACAAAACAAAGGTTAAAAACACAAAGTCAGAGTCACAGTCAGAGTCAGAGAGACCGTGACTTTGCTTTGTTATTAATGGGAGTTTTAAGTTACCCTCGAATACGCACGTACTGGTCAAAATCATTTAAAATTATAAGTGCTCATTGTCCTTTCTTTTTAAATTGATTTTTCCGTTTTTGCACAATTGCAAACGATAACATATACTGTTGTTTTTACGATTGGCAATTTTATTTAGGTTACATATAGAATTACAATTTTATTCAGTTTTTATTTTTTCTTTTTAGTCAAGTAACGTAATATCTTATTAATTTTATGTCTGAAAATAATTCTGAAATTATTGACGAATTACTTTCTCATTTGGGAAGGTTATCCGTAACAAATACTGAAACGGATCCGCCTAATTTAAATCAAATTGTTTCTGATAATACCGCCGATATTCATAATACTTTACCTGCCTTACTGGAGGAAGAACTCGAAGTAGAATCTGTATCAGTTGTATCCAGAACCATGCCTACTGATATGCCACTTTTAAAATACCAAACGGATAACATCCCACATTTCGATGGGAATCCAAAGTTATTGCTAAGATTTAATTTATCGTGTGAAAATCTTCTAAGAAATTTTCAAAATAGTCAAACTTGTGAAGACCCTATTAATTCAATTTTAATAGACTTGATTTTAGGCAAATTAAGGGGTAAAGCAGCTGATTTAATTGGCTCTAGATCAGAATTAAATACTTGGGCTTTAATAAAAGAAACCTTAAATTTAACATTCGTAAATCAAAGGGGTATTGACTGTCTAATACAAGACTTAATTTCCATTAGGCCTTATAAAAATGAACCACCATTAAATTTCGGCATGAGAATACAAGATGCCAGAAGTCATTTGTTTGCTAAATTAAGTAGTTTAATTATTAATAAAAATGAAAAACGAATTAAAATCGCCCATTACGATTTTTATTTCTTAGAGCAAAACGAATCTGACCCATATCCCAATGAAAATGCATCAATGAATGCATGCAAAAAACTAGATACGACCTAGAAAAAAACATAGAAAACTGTTCTTTATATAAAAAAGAATATTTTAATTTATACAATTTAGCTTCAACCTTAAAAAAAAATCAAATACTTCAAATAAATTCATTCTCATTTCTTTCTTTTGCAAACAATGCTACTTTAAATAGCAATAACTTTTTCAAAATTAAATACCTTTCATCCATCGATCATTAGTCCAAAAGACTTATTTAAGGAAATTCAATTAATTTCTACGAGTTTAACATCCGGTAAACTCCCATTTGACCAACTTTTAAAAATGTCTTTCTTTTTGAGAAAGTCCTTAATATAAAAAGTTACGCAAAGGGAAATAAAGTCATATTTATCATCGAAATGCCGATCGTAGAGAAGAACAGTTATCTACTGTACCACCTCTATCTTCTACCTACACCTTCAAAAACCTTCCATGATGTAATATTTCCGCAAACCAAATACCTAATCCTTAATGAGCTGAAGTATGCAAAATCCAACCAACTATGCAGAAAGATCACCACCAACGAATACGTTTGCCAAGACTTTAACTCCTTGCCTATAGACGAAGATGCATCTTGCGAAGTACAGATGCTAAAATTCAGAGAATCAATATCCCAATGCCAGCAGACGAAAATCCAAATTACCACCAACAAAGCAGAAAAACTGGAAGAAGGAAAATAGAAGCTAATCGTACCTCGACCTCTTGCAACTATCCAGACTTGTGGTTCCAATAAAGACAATATCCCACTAAATGGCACCTATATCGTAGAACTGGATTCTACTTGTGAACTTCGTGTCGGAAACATTGTCATCAAAAATTACAAGGATCCAGAAACTCATTACAAAAACATCGAACCACCTCAAATCAACCTATCACCTCCTAGCAATAAAGCTACACCAATTCTCTTCAATAATTTGGAATTAAGCTCACTGAACCTAAATGAAGCCAAACATCTTCATAAATCCATCGAGATTCAGCATCAAAGACTTGACCGGGCCCTGAACCAACCTGTATACTACCACAGAACCAGCATTTATACCGTATTACTTTATATACTGCTAGTAGCAATAATTAGGTACTTTATGGTGCAGAAATTCCTGATGCCAAGAATATCTAAGAGAAGCCTACATCCAGACGAATCTATGACGAAATCCTGTTCAGAAATCGTCATATAACCACCTCACCACTCCTGTACCATCCGTAAGCTCGTTTTTTAGGAGGGAGGAGTTATGGAACATATAACCCCTTACTATAGTATATTTTATTCCTTAGTTTATAGAATATGATCTTTTGCATTGTTATCATTTTTACTTTAGCTAAGAAGTAATTTGTATCGTTTTAATTAGATGGATTTAAGCTAAGCATTGGTAGAGTTAAGTCACAACGCTGTAATGTTCTTAAAATAAATTTTTTAAAAAAGCCTTTTCGTCTTTGAAATCTATAACTAATAGAATGTTTTTGTTGCGAGAACTTGTAAATACCAAATATGTTTTTGCATTTTTTTGAACCTAAAGAAATAATGTGAGTATTTGTTTATTGGCAATAGTCGATTACTCTGGCTTTATATGTATTTATTAAATAAAATGTTTCTCCACTTTTGCTCGGTACTGTATTTTTAACGATAATAATATATGACGTGTTGTTTGGGATATTTTATAGAGAAAAATGAAGAAACATTTTTAAATAGAAAGACTTTGACGTTTTATGTTTGTTATGGGAATTTATTTTATAGTTTTCACACTATGGTACCTACTTTTTTCAATTTACTTTATATATGAATTTCGTCTACTTTAAATTTATATTTTTATGAAAAAAAATTTTTTAATGCTATGTTTTATTGAAATACTACTTTTAAATTTCAACTTTTTATAGTTAAGTGAATTTTATTAGTAATAAATCAAAAAAGGCCCTTTTGACTTCCAAATCGGTCTAAATGTCACTTAAAGATCCAGAAATCAAGATGACTACAAGTTTTGTTAATTTTCCAATAATTTCATAAAAGGTTTTTCACTATAGTTTAAATCAGTCAATCTGGTTCAGAACTAGAGCCATTTTTTCTCTTTTCATTTATCAAACAAAGTGTGTTTTCTTCTATGGCTTTTTATGCGAAAAAAAACCGAACATATTCAATGCAATAATAACCGACTTACGCTGCTGATTGGATCTCCGAATGATGTTCTCCAAAAAGGTGTTTTGTGGGGCAACGAGCCCCCTACGACCCCCGGGCATCGTGGCGGAAATTTTGACGGTTTTCACACCGCGTCACCTCAATCGGAACATCTCGTAAAATTTTCAAGAAGAAAATCATACCGTAAAAACGCGATCCTCCTAATGTCCCCCCAGTTTGAGACATCGAAGAGACATTTCGGCACGTCTTTAGTAACAGTCACGTGCATATCGCGAATAACTATTTTTTTTTTGTTATATTTCATTTATCATTTCTCGGGAATATCTTTGGGATATGCCGCGAACGTACGTCAATGGTTACGTAAAAAAACCGATTAATACGTGCGAGCCGAGCATGTTTAACGGATGATCGAATAAAACCCGGATCGTCAAAATATGTCGGCAAACTAAAGGGTTGGAAATCAGCCGCGTTTTAGGTCTTTGGATATTGCCACGTTGCCAGGTTGCTCCAGGGAAAATCCTTAGAAAAAGAGATTGAAATAGAGGCAAAAACTCCTAATAATTCACCCAAGTATGTTTCAAAATTCGTTGCCCTAATCGATTTGTAAATAAATGTTGATGAATTTATGTTTTATTAGTTGTCCCACTTCATTATTGGACAATTGCATAAAAAAAATTTTTCTTTTTAAATCCTGCATGTTTTTTAGGTAATATTGAAGTATTCGGAAATTCCCTACAAACGAACTATTGTGCAGAAAGTTCTATGGAGTTCTAGGGTGGTGGAACCTGTTAATTAATTATTTTATAAAACACACAACTAGAATTCCAGTTTTCGGGATCGGGATCCCGGGACCGATCCTAATTATATTTTGAATAAAATATTCAACAGTAATAACAGTATCCCGAGCAAATACAAATGCACT
The DNA here is from genome assembly GCF_022605725.1 of Anthonomus grandis grandis. Taxonomy (NCBI): domain Eukaryota; kingdom Metazoa; phylum Arthropoda; class Insecta; order Coleoptera; family Curculionidae; genus Anthonomus; species Anthonomus grandis. Next base: position 173,815 of record NC_065559.1, read on the forward strand.
TAACTGAAAAGAAATTATTTAATAATTCAGAACTAAAAACATTTTCAGTACATTACGTATTACATATTACATACCTAGGTACCTACTACCTAACAACCTAACTAAAAAGTCTAAAGATATGCTCTTAAAAACACTAAGGTATCTAAAGATAAATCACTTCTAAACGAGATCTAAGTTTAGTCGCAAATGTGACCGCCAAAGAAAAGGCTCTTTCAGCTTCGACACTAGTTGGCGCTACTGTCAGTAAATATTCATGACTATATGTTACAAAAAATCGGGATTTTCGGGACATACAGCAATCCCTGGATTTTCGGGATTAAAAATGTCCCGGGATCCCGGTCTGGAAACCCTACACATAACAAACATTATAAAAACCTCGATTATAAAAACCGTCTCCAAAAAATATGTCTGCAAGAGGTTTTTTAAAAAAAAAAACTAGAAAATAAATTAAAAACGATATAAGCAAAAATACATCTTATATAAAAAGAAACATTTTGATTTCAGTTGGAAAAATTAGGGTTTCTTCCAGGCAATTGAAGGTTTCTTATGCCTCATATGCCTGGAATAAGGAATTTACGTTTTTTTACTCTAGAAGAAGTAAAATTGAGTTTCCTTCCAGGCAGTTGAAGATTTCCTATGCTCCAGCCCCCTGGACTAAGAAAATGAAGTTTTTCTAGTATGAAAGAAGTAAAATTAGGGTTTCTTCCAGGCAATTGAAGATTTCTTATGTCTCATATGCCTGGAATAAGGAATTTAATTTAAGGAGAAGTAAAATTGAGTTTCCTTCCAAGCAGTTGAAGATTTCCTATGTCCCAGCTGCCTAGACTAAGAAATAGACGTTTTTTCTAGTCTGGATAAGGTAAAATTAGGTTTTCTTCCAGGCAATTGAAGGTTTCCTATGCCTCATATCTCTGGAATAAGGAATTCACGTTTTTCCACTCTAGAAGAAGTAAAATTAAGTTTCCATCCAGGCAGTTGAAGATTTCCTATGTCCCAGCTGCCTAGACTAAGAAATAGACGTTTTTTCTAGTCTGGATAAGGTAAAATTAGGTTTTCTTCCAGGCAATTGAAGGTTTCCTATGCCTCATATGCCTGGAATAAGGAATTCACGTTTTTCCACTCTAGAAGAAGTAAAATTAAGTTTCCATCCAGGCAGTTGAAGATTTCCTATGTCCCAGCTGCCTAGACTAAGAAATAGACGTTTTTTCTAGTCTGGATAAGGTAAAATTAGGTTTTCTTCCAGGCAATTGAAGGTTTCCTATGCCTCATATGCCTGGAATAAGGAATTCACGTTTTTCCACTCTAGAAGAAGTAAAATTAAGTTTCCATCCAGGCAGTTGAAGATTTCCTATGTCCCAGCTGCCTAGACTAAGTAATAGACGTTTTTTCTAGTCTGGATAAGGTAAAATTAGGTTTTCTTCCAGGCAATTGAAGGTTTCTTGTGCTTCATATGCCTGGAATAAGGAATTCACGTTTTTCCGCCCTAGAAGAAGTAAAATTGAGTTTCCTTCCAGGCAGTTGAAGATTTCCTATGTCCCAGCTGCCTAGACTAAGTAATAGACGTTTTTTCTAGTCTGGATAAGGTAAAATTAGGTTTTCTTTCAGGCAATTGAAGGTTTTCTATGCCTTATATGCCTGGAATAAGGAATTCACGTTTTTCCACTCTAGAAGAAGTAAAATTGAGTTTCCTTCCAAGCAGTTGAAGGTTTTCTATGTCCCAGCTGCCTAGGCTAAGTAATAGACGTTTTTCTTAGTCTGGATAAGGTTTTCCAGATAGTTATGGATTTTTTATGCCCCAGCCCCCTGGACTAAGAAAATGAAGTTTTTCCAACATGAAATAGGGAAATTAGGTTTTTCCAGCCCAGAAGATATAAAAATCAATGGGAAAATTATTCCAGTCTTACCACTTCGACTCTCTCATTAGTTTGACACATTTTCCAAAGTTCCTATTTACTCGGATGGTTTTTCAAAATTTTTGTATCTACACTTTTTATTATAAATTAAAAATCCCTTCCAAAATGCTAATTTTTAAAAAAATTGGTGAAAAATTAAAGAAATTATTTAAGTTTTTCTACTTCGACGCTCTTATTAGTTGGACACATTTTTCCCAATATTTCTCTTTACTCTAAAACTTTTGAGTTTATCCAATTTTTCATAAAAACACTTATTGTTGTAAATTAAAAATCCTTTTCAGAAAACTATGTTTCATAAGAATCGGTGAGAAATTAGGAAAGTTATACCAATTTTTCCCCTTAGATCCTTTCACTAGTTTTAGACATTTTCTAAAATTCTTTATTTCTTCAGTTTTTGTTATTTTTTATGAATAATTTTTTTTCTTCTAAATTAAAAATCGCTTTCATAGAACTGGATGGTGAGAAATTGGATGCATCATTCCAGTTTATCCCTTAAAGATCTTATTAATTTGACACATTATCCAATATTTCCTTCTAACTCCGAATATACTCAGTTTTTCAATATTTTTATAGAGACATTTATTGCTTTAAATTAAAAATCCTTTTCTTAGAACCAACTTTCATAAAAATCGCTGTCAAATTGCGACAATTATTCCAGTTTTTCCCCCAAGAAATCTTAATAATTTCATAACCTAAAAACAAACCCAAAAAACGTAAAATTAACTTTTACGATTCCCGCTCGTTGTTTTTTTGACCTGGTTTCTTCGGCGTCACTTTGGGCCTGCCCCAATACCCCCTGGAAATCCCCCTTTTTTGGAATCGATCGTCTGGAACATACCGAACTCAATCTTCCTCTCCCCCTCTGGATAATAAAGGGAACGTGCAACGAGAAAACGAGCCAACATACGAAATATCGAACGATAAAAATCTCAAAAGAGAAACAACAAATTATTTATGAAACAAAAGAGTGGCGTCCCTCGAGGTTCATTGTGCCGCTCTGTCCTACTTGAATAACAACAGTATGGATGGCGATCCCGTTTGTTATAGTTCGTCTAAAGGCCGTTGCGCGACTTTAGAGCGCTACACACGGCGATTCGATTTTCCCTTATTTTCTTGTTTTACACGGTTGTCAAGTTTATATTAAAATCTTCATGTGTTAAGAAATATTTCGTGATCGCAGTTTTTTTGCTAAAAAAATATTCACAGTGATGTTTATTAAAGAAAAACCCTAAATATTTGTAAAAGAGTTCATATAGTCTTTAAGAATTTTTGTTGGACTCGATATTTAGTGAATCAGAAAATAAACCCTCTACTGATTAAGGAAAGGTACATTGTCAATTATCTATTCATCTCAAGGATCATCTTGGTTTTTAATTATGCCACAATCATTTTATATGTGTCAAACATTATCATTAATTATTCGAAATTAAAGCTGCTTGGAACTGAAAATCGTTTAAGTAAATAGTACAGTAATGTATGGAAAGTCCGAACGCCCCAATTGCGTAAAATTGATTCCATAATGTGAACACCGTAAATTCCGTAATCCGAACTGTCGGTACGTACGCGAGCGTGGACGTCTAGTACGAAAAGATAATGCAACATTTAATTTATGTGAGTACTTAGTTCATAATAATTGTAAGTTTGTTCTTGCAGCAAGAAGTTGCGTGGTTTCATAGTGGTTTTGACGTGTTTTATGGAAAGGGTAGAGTTATGTAGTTGTGTTGTGAGTTGCACGCTGCATATATCGCATATTTCATGGTTTCTAAACGTAAGCATGTCACATTAAGTCTTAAACAAAAGGCTAAAATTTTACTGGATGTCTGCTAGATTCCGCATGTTCATTCATGTCCTTGGCGACACGTTTTAATGTCGGGATGTCAACAATATCTGATATCAAGAAAAAAAAGAGTCAAATTAATCGTGATGTATCGCGTACTGAAAAAGGTCCGGCAACAAGAAAACCGATGCGCAAAACGGAAATTTCTGTTGTTGAAAATGCAGTGTATACATGGTTTTTGCAATAGATAGGACGACATGCACCAATTTCCGAAGCAATCATACTTCAAAAGGCTCGCCAATTTTTCACAGAAATGAATAATGACGAAGGAGTCAACTTCGAAGCTAGCAGAAGACGTTTTCAAGGCTTCAAACACATATTTGAGATCCGCTTGTTAAAAAAGCTGTCGAGTGACGAAAATGCTGTCAAACCTTTTCGTATAGAACTCAAACAAAAAATTGAGCAACTCGGTCTTTCTTCAGAGCAAATCTATAACGCGGACGAATCGATGACGATTATACGATACGATACGATATACAACGATTTTACTGGCGCTGCCTTCCTGAAAAGACATTAGTACCCGCAGACAAAAAGGGTGCCCCAGAAAATCAATAAAGACCGAATTACATTTATGCCTTGTGCAAATGCAACTGAAGAGAAAACCCTTTTAATATTGGCAATGCTTCAGCTCACAGACCAGACCATACACTAGCTAGCCATCATGGTAATATTCAAGTCATGTTTCTTCCATTTAACTGCACTGCCCTGGTTCAGCCGATGGACCAGAATGTGATCCAAAATATAAGTCACATATCGAAAAAGGCTGCTGCAAGAGGTAAAACGAGGGTACTTCGACAGGTTTTAGCTATATAATTCATGCTGTGTAAAAAAACCATTCATCTTAAAAACTTGGCCTATGTGCTATCGTAACAATTGAAACTTTGGCTCTTTATAGCCAAAAACATTTTTCCCCCATCTACTTTTTTTGTGGGTTTTTTAAGTGTCGAAGTAACCCCGTGTAGTGGGGTAACTTCGACACCACACTTAATTCTACAAAATGTCGAAGTGTATTTTTTGAGGGCAACTTCGACACCAAAATAGTAAACCATCATTAATTAGAAGCATTGGAAAATGGTTTAAAGAGCTACAATTGGGCAAATAAAACACCGAAAAACGAAAATACAGTTTATTCTTCTTAAAAAATTTGGTATGAAGCTGTTAAATATAAAAATGAAAAACTAAAATAAAATTTTCCAAACTAAACTCCTTAAATAAAGTAACAACAGCAATATATAAAAATATATAGAACATGAAAACAACGGATTTAGGCTTCGTCGAAACAAATGGGACACTCGTATCTCGCTTGTTTGGATCCCTTGTTGCAGTGTCCACAAACCCACTTTCCACAGTTCACACACTTGATCCAAGACTTGCAATGTAACAATAATTGCATGAAGGACATTCATATTGCGGGTCTTTGGAGCCATCATTGCACACCCACTTTAAACAAGAAACGCAACAAATCCACTCATTGCTGTTAGTGTAGGTTGCGTAAGAACATTTGCATATAGAGCAGGAAGAATCGGAGTCAATGTCGACAATGTTTGTCTCGTTTCGGCGAGCTCTGGACGGTCCAGGTTTATCAGGATCAACGGTCTTTGATTTTTTTGGTTTGATGGGGAGTCTCGTCTTTGGTTCCTTCGTAGTTGGAGTTGCATCAACAAACATTTCTGGTAAATCCATTGGTGAGTCTGAACGGGTTGGAGTGCTTGTTTCAACTGGTCTTTGCATCTGTTGGCCTGGTCTTGCGGACACTTTTTTTCCCCCTTTTGAGAGAATTTGTCGGTTCCTTGGAATATCCTCTAGCCTTCTGGAGATATTCTAACAAACTGGAATCTAGCGCTCTCCTCGAAATCTGGCTTTTCGCCAGGAATTTTTGCCAAAACTCTTTCTGGATTAAAGGGACTCAGCCCTGTTGCTCTAAAGCCAGATTGAAGATTTGTGGAAGAAGTGTTTTTATTATGGGACCACAATCGATTTAGCAACCTTGGAAAATGTTCTTTCGGGATGCTTCCTTCATTCACAGTGATGTTTAGTGAAAAAAACCCTAAATATTTGTAAAAGAGTTCATATAGTCTTTAAGAATTCTTGTTGGACTCGATATGGAAGGATCTTCGGGTTTAGTGAGGGTTAAATAAAGTCTCTGCTGTTTAGTAAATCAGAAAATGCACCCTCCACTGATTAAGAAAAGGTACATTGTTAATTATCTATTCATCTCAAGGTGATCATCTTGGTTTTAAATTATGCCACAATCATTTTCATCTTATATGTGTCAGACATTACCATTATTTATTCGAAAATTAAGCTGCTTGGAGCTGAAAATCGCTAAATAAAAAGTATAATAAAAAAATTCGGGGAATTTATGAAATACTTTTTGGCGCCCAACAGTGTGGTTACACACCAACCTCGCTGTTTTAAATGGTTTATTACTAATCGAGGGTGACAGAATAAGTCAGTTTCTTTACGCCAACGTTTCGACGTAAAATAAGACATCATCAGGGTGATATAACAAAAGTGTATTCGTCTTTAATGTTAGTAATATAAAGTAGAATTTATTTACCAGACTACACTCAATAGTCTAAAATTCAAAATTGAACGGTTCAGCTGCTTGGAGGCAAGGAAAAACTGCAAAAATTAGCAAGCAACTACCTGCTGCAACTGCTTTAAAAATTAATACAAATCAATCAAACCAGATGTATTCAGAGCAATTTTTATTTTAAAAACTTAGCAGAGCGCTTTCGGCGTATGAGCCATCATCAGTGCTGACTGCAATGAGTTGGGTGTTAAATGCGTAAAAGACACTATAGTCAAACGTGAACGAATGGAATGTACTCACTTGTCAGTTAAGCCCAGTAAGTTTACCATAGTGGGAATACATTCGATATTATTAAAATTATACGTAACATTTAGACACACTTAAGACTATACAAAACACTAAACAGTACGAACAGTATTTAAAAAGGGGAGAACGTTGGTCTGGTGCGGTAGTGCGAGTTGGTTATAAATTGGTGGCACAAATTAAACTACAACAGTGAATTTTTGTTCGGATAAGGAAGTTGTTATCCTTTAAGGATGTAAAGTGAACTTTTAAATCAGAAAGTTGCCAATGCTTGTAAAAAATTTTAATTGTGGAGTCTTCTATGTAATGGAACGTAAGGTCTGTTAAGGTTCACTTGTATATTTAAACAAGAGGGATTTTTTATGAGCTCCTTGGTGATGTATGTGAGAATATATTCCGTGCCGGACCAGCTAGATTCGAAACTCAATAGGGCCCTCTTCATGAAATCGTCACCCGGGCCATTACCTTTATTTATTTGACATTATGGACTATTATTTATTGGACACTTTATGATGACGATTTATGGATGCGGAGTGTTTGTGTTAGTTTTAAGTTTTAAGTAATAGTTTTGCTATTAAAAAGAAAAGGGAATATTCGAATTTTAGACAGCGTCTGCGACGCATTATTTCTGAAGAGAAATTTGTTCTGTTTTATTTTAAGATTTTTCGTTTTATTAAATCATAATTTAATTAAAACTCGGTGTTTTCTTACATGTAAATGTCTTCAAGAAAATCTAGTTGGTTATAGTTCTTAGAAGTAACCTGTTGGAGAATTTTAGAATAAGACTTTGGACTGAAATTATGGTTGTTAGATTTTATATGTTCACCAAATGCAGATGAGGGTCTACTTAAGTGGTCGGCTATGCGTGTTTCTGAGGGTCTACAGGTTCGTCCCACATATGAGCAATCACAAGAATCACACTGCAATCTGTAAATACCACTCTTTGATAATCTCTCTTAAAAATTAAAGAATAACCACTTAACTGCTTGGAACTAAAATAAATTAATTTACGTAATATGCATTTTACTTCCAGGCAATTGAAACTTTAATTTAATTATTCCAGAGTGATCGGAGCTCTACTAAGTATTTTTCTCATTCATTATTTCATCTATATTATATCCCTGTAAAGAATCAAAGCTTTACTAACTCTGAAATATAGCAATAAACAAGTCGACTGCCTGGATTTAGTGATCAATAAGGGATTGAACAGATAGCTGTTGACTACCAATAGCACTAATGCCTGGAATATTAATTTGAAACACTGAAAAACTCTTTTAACTCCTTGGAACTTGACTGGATAGATCGTTCGTTTACTTCAAAATGAATGTGAGTGTGACGGAGAGACACTTATGCCTAATGCAAGCCATACACGCTACGGTTTACCGGAGAGGTTTACATGTACAGGTATACCTGTCCGGAAAACCGTAGCGTGTGTTGGAGTCGGTCGTTTTGATTTTTGAACCTGTATAGGCGACCAAAGCAAGATCCTCTCCATGAGTAAACCTGTGCGTCTGTGCGACTTTTTCCGAGAACCTACACAGGTGGCAGTTGTTGAGTTGGATTTCTGCTAGGATTTCAGTCTTTTTCATCATATCGCGTAGTCGTTGATTGATGTGTGATGTTAAAACCGCGTGCATTAAAAAATTGCTCCAACAGCAAAAACTAAAGCTGTCTTAACAGATTTTATTGAAATTTATAAAGATAGTCCGTGTCTTTGGAAAGTCAAAACTAAAGAATACCACAATCGAGATAAAAAAGATGCAGCCTATAAATTGCTTGTGAAAAAGCTGAAGGAAATTGATTCTGATGCCGACAAAGCAGCAGTTGTCAAAAAAATAAATAATTTGAGAAGCAACGTAAGAAAAGAAAAAAAGAACGATCTTTAAAATCTGGGGCATCTACTGATGATGTGTATACAATTAAATTGTGGTATTACGAATTGATGGATTTTCTAAACGACCAAAGTCAACCCAGAGAGTCATCAAGTAACTTAGATAATGATGATGATGGGGTAAGTAAAATACACTGCTCAGGAATTAAATAATTTATATAGCAAAACAAAACATATAAATTTTCAGTTTTAAGCTATATATTCATCTTGCCATGGTATTTTTCCTTTCTCCACCACAAAAATAGTTTTCTGGAATAATTTTTGATGTTTTTAAAGTGTTGCCTGGGTTCCTTCTTTGTGAATTTTCCATAGCACTATTTCGAGTATTATAGCCATCAGAAATTAAACGTCCGTTTTCAGAATGTTCACTATATAAAAACACTTTTAAAGGGGCGTAAGACTTTTTTGAGTTCGCGTTCGTTTAAAAAATTGTGCAGTGCACAGGAAGCTTTAACTACCTTCTTGATATTTTCAACTTTAATTAAATTAATATCGGTATAAAATATTCGAAGTCGCGACCCCAGTATCACGAAGGCATTTTCTACAGTGCGCCTGGCACGGGACAATCTATAATTGTAAATTTTTTTTTCACGTGATGTTAAATCTGCCTTTCGAAAGGGTTTCATCATGTTAGGGCGCAAAAGAAACGCGTCATATGGCAAATTTCGATTAGTTCCTGTTAAAAAATCACTGCTTGCAATTTGTAATTCACTATTTTCTGGAAAAATGTTGTGTGTTGTAATACACCCCCATCTGATATCCTTCCATTCATACCAACATCTATATACATGAATTGGTACTTTGCATCAACAATTGCCATAAGAACTATACTATGGTGTTTTTTATAATTATAATAATATGATCCACTATTAGCTGGTGGCACGATTGCGATGTGTTTACCATTTATGAGGAAAATTCCATCTTGAATACTTGTTTCCATTCTTCTTCGGATTTAGGAAACTGAAAAAATAAAAAACTGAATGTATACTACATATTATTATGTAAAATATTATAATAGGTACAATAATGTACATGTTATTTTTAATTTCAGGTATATGGTCAATTGTCAATTAACTAGCTTTTTATCTTTTAGGAGATTCAAGAGTCTCTAACTGCTGACGAAATTTTATTAGTTGAAAACGAGGACCAATCCGACCAGGATCGAGACCAGGATTTAAATCTAGGTCCTGAGTTAGAAAATGCCGCATCTCAGGATATTCCTGTTCCGGTGTCTTAGTCAGAAACCCAACAGAAGTATTCAAAACGTACATCTGCAAAATCGTAAAAAAAAAACCGACACTCTAGCAAATGATGTGTAAGGGACCATTTTAAACGCCCTCGGCTAAATCCTGCATCAGAAGATCGGTGTACAGCTTTTGCCAATAATGTGGCAATAAAATTAAAGGCCTTAAATAGGAAACAAATATTGGTATCCGAAAAACTAATTAACGATTTGCTCTTTGAAGCAGATGTTACTGCCGAGCACGCGCGCATATTAACATACACGATGTATTGATGAGGCACCATGAACCAAACTATGTTTCTGCTCAGCATTATCGACAAGTTTCTCATTCTCGTCTAATGTCTCCAGTTTCTAATAGGTCATATAACTCATATTATCCTTCACCAAGCCCCAGCCCACCCCTTTGTTCCACCTCCAGTCAACGGTATTAACCACAGTCACAGTCAAGTCATCCTATACTGCATTATCCACAATCACAAGCAACACAACATTCACAGAATTTTCCACAATCACAGTCCCTTCTTAACATCTGTAACGACAGTTCTCAGGGTAACTTCCAAAATTCTTATTCCTGCTCCTTTCAAACTGAAACTATTCCTGAACCCCAGACCAGTAAAACCAATAAATTGACGAATTTAGAAGGTTCTGCTGGGCAATTCGTTACAAACTTTAATGTTAATGATTTTGAGTAATAAGTAAGTTATTTTTTGTTGTATTATACGAATAATAAGAGCAGATACCAATGTTTGTAATAAATAATAATATTCATAATAAGTGTGTTTTTACTTATCCTTAAATATTCTTTCTTTAGGACTTTATACAAGGCTTCACAATGATTTTTCCAATAGCTTGAGGAGAAATAACTGCTGAAAATTTCAGATCCTCGTAGCTGCTGCCGGTCGCAAGAAATCTCAAAATAACCAATAATCTTTCGTGTGGAGAAATACTACTCCTTATAACAGTGTCTTGTTTTATTATTAATGGTGTAACCATGGTAAGTAGTTCCAAGTAGGTTTTCTCATCCATTCGGAGATTGTTTTGAACAAGTTCATATGACTAAAGGATTTCCTTTTTAATAGCCAATCACAGTTACACCATTGTGATCTCTTCTTTCTTGCGTTTTTGGCACTGTTTACCTATAAAACTATCGCCTAAGTCCTACTGATGCTAGGAGATTGTCATCATCGTCGTCGTCGTCACGGGAAGCCATAGTGAAACACTGCTAAATTTCTGTCCGGTAAAGTAAACCGGAATGTCTCACACACACCCTACGACCAAAAATCGACCTGTGCAGGTAGACCTGTAATAATGCATAAAACCGTGTTGCATAAAACAGAGATTGGGACAGCGAGGCGGGTCATTTCCCGATTTGGTGACCAGAATTGGCTTCCATGCTCTTCCAATTTAACACCTTTAGACTTCTGGCTGTAGGGTTATCTGATGTCACATATTTATGCCAATAAGGCTGTAACTATCGAAGCATTAAAAGCTGTATCAATGAAATACCACCACATGTCGAAAGTGGGAAGACTGGAATAATTTACCTAATTTTCCACCGATTTGTATGAAAATTAGATCTGTGTAAAGGATTTTCAATTTAGAACAAAAAATGTATTAATAAAAATTTCTATACAGTAAAAAGGAAATATATGCGCCATCTGTCGCATATACAACAAAATATAGGATGAGTCAATCAATCCCATTCTATTCAATCGATTTTCGCCCTCTATTCGGAAACAGCTAAACTAAATTAAATTGACTTTAGTTCTAAAGTTTCCTGTCATTTTACTCCTTTTTAACTTCGTTCGTTTGATTCATAGATGTCACTTAACTGTAAAAAATGTTAATTTTAAATGTTAATTAACTGTAAAAAACAATAATTATAATCAAATGTATTATAGCCTAAGTAGGCTGGAGATTGTGCTTTTTTAGCATCGTTCTTTTATGATGCTTTAGACTGAAATAGAAATATTAAAATAGAAATTTGACACTGTTGTATTTTTTCCCTAGATCATCATTGAATTTTTACGCTACTGTCCTATAATATACAAAATAAAAGGCCAAATTATAAGCTTCCCTTTAAACACCCCTAAATAACGAATTTCCGGAAATTAAATATATACAGAGGAATTTAAATTCCCACTCACTTGTAGCACTTTAATTAACTATTGACTCGGTTGTCTACATTAGGGGTGATCGTAATAGGGCAACTAGACCCAAAAAGTACGAAACAGCTGCATGATATACCACAGGTGAAAACGCATAACATTTTACGCTGCTATAGAACCCTTCGGATATATTCAAACCGGTTATATTGTCCCCTTAACTTCCTGACGTCACGTACATAAACCCACTGAATCGGTTTGCTATTTGTGTATTGATTATGTTTTCGTTCAGAGAGAAGAGGAAATTATATATTTTTTTTAATTAAAAGTACCTAAATAAATATAGAGGGTGGTGCAGAGGGAGGAGAAGAAGAAAGGTTCAATTTTTATTTATGTATAGAATATTATTCGTATATAAGAAAAAAAATTAAGAAAATTTGAATGTTTTGCCAGGTACAGAGCTCAGACCACTGCTGAAAATAAGGACACATTACTGTAAGCAAAATAAAGGAAACTTAATTTTTAAACAGATTTTCCCTAAAAATTGTGGCAATCTGTTATTTTTAGAAAAACCCATAAAATCTAATCGTGTACAAATACCACTGGTGAAAAATTATAAATAAATAAGAATACAATAAAGAAATTCTTTAACGTACTTTCAGTAATATTTGCAATAACTCTCTTGTAAGTTGGCGAAGGCACCGGGTCCAATACAAGACAACATATATAAATTGAAATAATAATTGGCAAAACTATTTCTAGTGTTAATCTAATATAGTATTTAAGTAACTTTACCGATGGTGCAATTACTTTTAATGATATTATTAGTGTGTTTAATGTTAAAGGGGTTTACAATAAGTGAAAATTGAAATGCCTCATATTTGACTTTAATAACAAGTAATTAGGCTATCAAATAACATTTAGGTGTTGTGACAAAATAGTTTTTTCTTTGGCTTTCTGAGGACACTCCTCGAAAATAGCCGTAACTTTGAATTTTTTTTCTAGGAAAACTATTATCTTTAAAATGTTTTTTTTTGACGTTTCTAGGATGTTTGGAGTCTTCTGAATCGTTTGGTACCATTGGAAAAGTTATACGATAAACATTTTCCGAGATATATGGTATTTTAAAGTTGCTAGCAAAATTTAGCCCATAGAAGGGTGTTACTGAAAAAAAAAACCATTTTGGAATTTTTTCTTAAAATAACCATTAATTTACAAATACTTTTTTAACGTTTTTTAGATATTTGGAATCTTTTGAATCCTTTGGTAACACTGAAAAACTCGTACAACAAACATTTATTGAGGTATGGCCCTTCAAAATTCGACTCATAGGAGGGGTGTTGCTCAAAAAGGCCAAATTTGGAATTTTGTTCTGAGAAAATTCCTGACTTTTTAAAATTCCTATAATATTTAGAATCTCTACAATTGTTTGGTGCCCTTGGAAAAATTGTATGACAATAATTTCTCGAAATATAACCCTTTAAAGTTGCAGGGAAAATTCGACCCGTAGGGTGAGTGTTGCTCAAAAAAGGCCAATTTTGCATTTTTTTGTGGAAAAAACTATCGCTTTTCAAATTTTTTTCTTTAAATTTTCTGGATATTTGGAACCTTTTGAATCATTTGGTACCACTGGAAAAGCTGAATGAAAAACATTTTTTAAGATATGGCCGTTCAAAGTTGCTAGGAAAATTCGACCTATAGGGGCTCAAAAAAGGCCAAATTTGGAATTTTTTGGTATAAAAACTCATAACCTTTAAATGAATTTCTTGACGTTTCTAAAGTATTTGGAACCTTTTCAATGGTTAAGCATTACTAGAAAGGCTGTACGACCAATATTTTCCGAGATATGGTTCTTCAAAGTTAATGAGACAATTCAACCGGTAGAGGGAGTGTTGAGTTTGAGTGCTCAAAAAAGGCCAACTTTGAAATTTTTTTCTCGAAAAATTATTAACCTTCCAATGATTTTCTCGACATTTCTAAAATTCTCGGGACCGTCTGAATCGTTTGGTACCACTGGAAAAGTCGCACAACAAACATTATTTGAGATATGGCCCTTCAAAATTCGACCTGTAAGGAAAATATTGCTCAAAAAAGACCAACTTTGCATTTTTTGTGGGAAAAAACTATCGTTTTCCAAATTTGTTTCTCTAAATTTTCTGGATATTTGGAACCTTTTGAATCATTTGGTACCACTGGTAAAGCTGAATGAAAAACATTTTCTAAGATATGGCCGTTCAAAGTTGCTAGGAAAATTCGACGTATGAAAGGGATGTTACTCATAAAAGACCAATTTCGGATTTTTTTTCTGGAAAAACTATTGTTTTTCAAATAAGTTTTCTAATGTTTTTAGAATACTTGAAATCTTCTGAATTGTTTGGTACCACTGTCAAAGCTGTGTGGGCAATATTTTCGGAGATATGGCCCTTTAAAGTTGCAGGGAAAATTTTACCCATAGGAAAGAATGTTGTTCAATAAAGGCCAACTTTGCATTTTTTTATGGGAAAAACTATCGCTTTCCAAATTTTTTTCTTTAAATTTTCTGGATATTTGGAACCTTTTGAATCATTTGGTACCACTGGAAAAGCTATGAGAGCAACATTTTCTGAGATATGGCCTTTCAAAGTTGCCGGGAAAATTCGACCTATAGAGGCGGCTGTTGCTCAAAAAAGGTCAAATTTGGAATTTTTTGGTATGAAAACTTATAATTTTTAAATGAATTTCTTGACGTTTATAAAGTATTTGGAACCTTTTCAATGCCTAAGCATTACTAGAAAGGCTGTACGACCAATATTTTCCGAGATATGGTTCTTTAAAGTTACTGAGACAATTCAACCGATAGAGGGAGTGTTGAGTTTGAGTGCTCAAAAAAGACCAAATTTGGAATTTTTTTCTAAGAAAATTCCTGACTTTTAAATGGACCTTTTAAAATTCCTATAATATTTAGAATTTTTTCAATTGTTTGGTGCCCCTGGAAAAAATTTTATGACAATAATTTCTCGAAATATAACCCTTTAAAGTTGCCGGGTAAATTCGACCCATAGGTGAAGTGTTGCTCAAAGAAGACCAACTTTGAATTTTTTTATAGGAAAAACTATCGCTTTCCAAATTTTTTTCTTTAAATTTTCTGGATATCTGGAACCTTTTGAATCGTTTGGTACCACTGACAAAGCTGTATGAGCAATATTTTCCGAGATATGGCCCGTCAAAGTTGCTGGGAAAATTCGACCTATAGAGGCGGCTGTTGCTCAAAAAAGGCCAAATTTGGAATTTTTTGGTATGAAAACTAATAACCTTTAAATGAATTTCTTGACGTTTTTAAGTATATGGAACCTTCTTAATAGTTAAGCATTACTAGCAAGGCTGTACGACCAATATTTTCCGAGATATGGTTCTTCAAAGTTACTGAGACAATTCAACCGGTAGAGGGAGTGTTGAGTTTGAGTGCTCAAAAAAGGCCAACTTTGAAATTTTTTTCTCGAAAAATTATTAACCTTCCAATGATTTTCTCGACATTTCTAAAATACTCGGGACCTTCTGAATTGTTTGGTACCTCTGGAAAAGTCGCAACAAACATTACTTGAGATATGGCCCTTCAAAATTCAACCTGTAAGGAGAGTATTGTTCAAAAAAGACCAACTTTGCATTTTTTTATGGGAAAAACTATCGCTTTCCAAATTTTTTTCTTTAAATTTTCTGGATATCTGGAACCTTTTGAATCATTTGGTACCACTGGAAAAGCTGAATGAAAAACATTTTTTAAGATATGGCCGTTCAAAGTTGCTAGGAAAATTCGACGTATGAAAGGGATGTAGCTGAAAAAAGACCAATTTCGGATTTTTTTCCTGGAAAAACTATTATTTTTCAAATGGCTTTTTTAATGTTTTTAGAATACTTGAAATTTTCTGAATCGTTTGGTACCACTGACAAAGCTGTACGACCAATATTTTCCGAGATATGGTTCTTCAAAGTTAATGAGACAATTTAACCGATAGAGGAAGTGTTGAGTTTGTGTGCTCAAAAAGGGCTAATTTTGGAATTTTTTTCTCGAAAAATTATTAACCTTCCAATAAGTTTCTCGACATTTCTAAAATACTCGGGACCTCCTGAATCGTTTGGTACTACTGGAAAAGCTATACGACTAACATTTTTTGAGATATGGTACTGTACATGGTGAGTATTGTACATTTTTTGAGATATGATGAATATCAAAGCTATTCGATAATTCGACATAAAAAAGGCATATTTTCGATTTTTTTCTTGGGAAAACTATTGTGCTTCAAATATTTGTAACATGCTTACTTGGACCCTTCTAAATCGATTAGTACTACTGGGAAAACTTTACGACGAATATTTTCCGAGATATGACTTTTTAAAGTTGCTAAGAGAATTCGATTTTCCTCTTAAAATTTTAATTTTCTTAATAGTGTTTGACTTTAATTTTTTTCCAGTGAAGTTTTATTAATGTCCAAAAAATTTGGATTCTCTGGGAAAACTCATTTAATTTTTTTTTTTATATCTTATTCGAGCAGATATTGTTTTTTAATAAATAAATTTGGATGAATCATACAACGTATATACCGTACCCTTGCCTTTTCTGTTTAATTTAATTTTCTGGGTAAGTTTATATTGATTATATTATATTATATAGTTTATATAGAGCAAAACTTTGGGACAATTAAACTTTCCATAATTCCTCTGGGAGCGAAGCTATAAAATCAACGGGAACAAAGTTAGTTTTTTCTAAGATTTCTTCTTAGACCACCTACGAAAAGAACAACTGCAGCATGATTTTTTTAAATCTTCCTTAATTGACTGTATGAATTACTACTTAAATTCCTAAGAAATTCAATATTATTTAATTATACCTAAAAATAAAGAAAAATTTAGAAATTACTACATAAATTACGTAAAGAAAATTATTTGCAGAACCTTTGAAACATAAAAAATAAATTAAAGTTTTGGAAAATATTAAAAAACATACCAGTAAATATAAATAATTATTTTATAGACATAAACAATGAAACCGGGTTAAGTGAAAAATCCCTTTAAATATTTTATGACTGAGAGAACGAGATAGACATTACAATGTACTAACCAAAAAAAAAACATCCTATTAGAGCATTATCGTTTAAAAACTCCAACAAATTCAAAGACAAAAACAACCGTAAGTAACTGATAAAAATACCGAAAAGTTTTACGCAATTAAAAGTTAAAAAGATCTATTTAAAGATCTCCTCCGGTTCTAACATACGAGGAAACGTCGTGCATCGTGGATAAGTGCCAACCAAATTAAACACCGCTTTGGGATTTATATTGTTTATATTATAGTTTGTAGCGTCGTATATCGGTCGCATATATTGTATACTAAGTAAATTATATTATTTATAAATAGTTTGACGTGAGTAAATGTGGGGTTTAGTGCCTACTAAGTGCCATATAACGGTATTTTACTTATGAAAGTTTTAATATGCAATAAATTACTGATACGGTTGAATCATATAATGCAGTTCAAGTTCTCTCTTTGATTCCTTAGAATGGCATTTGTAGGAACAAAAAGTTGAATAAAATCCGATACATGAAGCCTTTTCAAGGGGGTCTTAATTATTAAATTTCAGGCACTCAAAGAAAATCAATTAAAAATGAAGGAATTGATCATTTCCAGGCAGTTGAGCTGAGTTGAATGGATTCATTATTTTATTCCAAGCACTATCTAGAGCATTTAACATATTATCAGTTGGTCCTGCGATGTTATATGAATTAACGATTTCAGGCAGATATCTGCATATATCTTTATAACAGCAAATAAATAGTTTTATTTCTTGAGACACAGAAAATATTTTCTTTCAAGTCCTAACTTTAAATTAAGCTTTTAATCGTCAAATTATCCGTTTCTATTCCACAAGACAAACAATATAACAATTTTAAATCTCTCAGCAACCATAATGGGAACTGTCGCGAGTTATTCCTCGACTCATTCTTTATGCGGCGTATGTCGCGGCCTCGGCTTAGTTAAAGTGAGAAGGAAAATAAGGGAGAAAAAGAGATATTCGGAGTGAGTGAGTGAGTGAGTGAGAACGTTCTGTTTCCCTTCCCCTTCACCCCGCGTAAATCACTTGGCTTAAAGTGGTAATAATACTGCAGCTGTATGTCAAATCCCGTCGCTCGTCGTTATTAAAACAAAATATGTACACGAGAGCGCATAATCTATGCACTTTGTTCATTACGAAAATTGCTTTTGAACTTTCCCAACATGGACGTTTATTTTATCACAGTTACCTGTTTTGTGCAATAATTAATAAATAAGCCCCGTATTGAACGCGTTTTTGGTTCGTTTGGGCCTTTAAATACGGCAACTCTGGAATTGATGTACGGCTTATTGGTTATTGCATATAATGCCTATTAATTTGTGCATTAAATAACAATAATTATTATATTAGGTAGTTTAGGTAACATGGCGACAGTATAATCGATGATCGTCCAGGAAACGTTCTTTCTCAACCAGTAACGCAGTAAAGACAAGTTAAGCAGTTGTTTTAGGTACATACAACTCAACCATATCTAAGGATTTTTGATTTTTGATTTTTGGTACACAATAAGGCCTGTATACGTTATGACCTGTTAATTTACACCGTAATCTTATAACCGAGTTTATCTTTAGTGCATTTCAAATTTCTTTTAAATGTCTATAACTCTTTTATTTTTTGATTTACAGCTAAATATAATTTTTAATGATTTATTCTATTTCTGATTAGGAATACAATGCTAAAAAAAATTTTCCATAGTTTTTGAGAAAATGAGGAAAAACTCCTTGGAGGTTTTTTTTTTCCAGTTTCCTGGGAAATTATTGTACTTTATTCCTAACTTATTCCTTTATTAAAATTCCAATATCCAATAGTTTTCCAGAAAAAAAATAAAAAGCAAAATTAAGAACATTTTCACATGTATATTCTCCCAAGCGACACATCATATAAAGGGTGTTTCAGAGTTGTGGTGCCAAAACTTTAGGGGAGATTCCGCTCAGCAAAATAAGAAAAAAAGTTTATATGAACATGGGTGAACATGGGTGATTACTTTAACAAAAATGTATTCTCGTACCTACTAAGAAAATTGAGAAATAATGTATTATTTTAGAGAAAATTTTATTTGATATTTTTTTTTAGTTTTCAAAAATAACCACACTGCGATACATTTTTGGATAATTCCTAAGCATTTTTATTTTTCCTTATGGAGTTCAGAGACGTGCCGTGGTGCCGTATTGTAATTTTTTCTCAAAAACGAAGCGAGACACTAAAAAAAGTCAAGAGACCAAAAAGTTGTATTTTAGTGGGTTTTTTAAAATAAGTAAATAAAAACCGCAAAAAAGTTGCAGGGTGATATATTTTTCTACAAAAAGACAAAATACTTGCTCTATTGGTACGCCCCTGGAAATTTTGGATCAAATTTAATTGCTTCAGTAGATGTCTGATAATGGTTTAAATAAACTGTAAAAAATTCAATGAAATCGACTAACGCATTTCTAAGTTATTAATAAAAAACTTAATTTTTGGAAAAAAGTTGACACCCTGTATCTCGGAAACGAAACATTTCCTGACCCATGTTCATATAAACTTTTTTTCTTATTTTGCTGAGCGGAATCTCCCCTAAGGTTTTGGCACCACAACTCTGAAACACCCTGTATTATTATCGTTAAATATATGTATATCACAGATAAAAAGGATCTCTTAACATAAAGTAAAACGAGTTTAAACCAAGGCCGCCATGTCTTTGGATATAGCCAAATGAATATTACCTTAGGAAAAACTTACCATATCCTTAGCTTTAGTCTACTACTATTTTGAATTGTTAAGTAAATATGTCCTAATTGTAAGAACAGCAAATTATTTAGTTATTTGGTCTAAGAGAAGAAAAAAAAAATAATTTTCTCTCCCCAAGGTCATTATGTTTTTGGTACAAGAGTCCTAATCTTAACTTCAAAACGTGTGATCTTCTCATATGTACATAAATGTACTTGTCTGAAAGACATTTCTTTGACCGAAATAAATGAATGGCTTAAAATCTAAAAATTTAATGGATTCAAGATCATTAAGTTCTTACGTCAAATATTAAAAATTTTGTATTAAGAAATTATTTACTTGACCCAAGAATTATTATTTCGGTTTCGGAAGATAACTTTTCGAAATTTCGTAATATAACTCACAAAAAAATATAAAATTAAGTTAAGCCTGTCAGAAAACACTATAATATTAATTAGACAGGTTCACACACAATTTTACATTTTTTTGTAGATTATGACTGTTCACAACCAAATACGTATACGAGTATATAATATCTTTATTATTTATTATTATTATCTTTATATATTATCTTTATTATTATTATCATTTTTATTAAAATGTATCTTATGTTTTCATTTTTCATAAACTGTTTTTGATTTTACTTTTTATATTTTATTCACTTAAATAAGTTTTCGCATTCAATATTAAATATCGAAGCAAAATTTATAGCGGTTTTTACGAGGTTTGTTCGAGGATATAAAAAAGAAAAGAAGATAAAATATTAATAACACACTTTTATTTTATATTATGGAAGTCATAAGTTTCACAAAATACATACTAATATTATATCGTTAATATTTAACCTAAAGGTAAAATTAAACTCTCTATTATGCTATGAGCATCAAAAAAAAATTTTTAAAATCTGTAACACTTATTGCACTAGTCTTATTTTTTTAAATTATTTAATAACTATTGTCTAGGTTTATGGTTTCTAAGTTATTTACATTTCCAAAACTCGAATACTTGTAGCTAATATCTGCTAACCAGACTAACCACCTATGATAACTTAATAGAATATTCTGAAAAAATTAACATGATGAATGACAATGAAATATTGAATTTATTGCTTACTATTATGATCATACTGTATATTATACATATATTTTTCGATATAAGAGAAAAAAAATTAAACGTATATTTTTATAAAAAAGGATTACTTTTCACAGTTACATAAATGTTTGCGCCAAGGATATTTATTTTGTCCTAAAATGGTACGATTCTTAGCTCGAAATAATTATCTTATTTAAAGTACATAACCTTTAGTCTTCGTTTATTTGTGTTTTTGTTTGGGTGGTTTCTTAACTATTGTATTAATAACTATTGCTTTCACCATTTTGTACCAATTGTATCTTTTTCAGCCTTGAAAAAGACGTAAATAAACGTCGAAACGTCGGCTAATTTCAAATCTTGAGGTTTGATTTCTGTCCTTAACCTGCTATACTTCACTCCTACATTAAATTAAATATTGAATATACATTTTCTGCAAAAACCTTTTTCTCATCAACACAACCCTTGACCATTGCATTTTATAAATGTCTTTAAATTGTATACAATATACCATACTTAAACGTTTAACTTTTATGAAATAATAATTGTATTATTGTTAAACGTGATAAAATATACTGTTAAATTCGTCAACGTATATTACGCGGACATTTTATTCGATATTTATAGTTGAACCAAAAATGTACATCTAGCTTAAACCAAAAATAAACGTTTTTTTAACTAGAGCGTGTTGCTTGGGATATTACTTTCACTTCAACTATTAAATTATTAATTTTCTTCATAAATAGGACAAAAACAAAGAGCAGAATAAATTATACACAGTACAACAGTAATACAACAAAAAAGTGTTTAAATTAACGAGATTCTAATTGCCTTCTTAAGTTTGACACTTAACAGATTCGTCCCAGTTAGTATTAAATTACAGTTATATGAAGCACTGAGGAGTTTTGTGACGGACGAAACCGGTCGGGTCGTTTGTCTTATATGCTATTCAACGTTTTAGTTCCATTTCTTGGGAATTTCAAACGTTTAGGCACAAAAAGGTTCCGCAGATAACAAGGCACAACAACAAAGAAGAAGAAGAAGTTTTAGGAAAAAATTTCGCTTATCCTTGTACAGGGTGTTCCTTAAAGACGTGCTAATATTTAAGAAAGGTAAAGTGTAAAAAAAAAGTTCCTATAAACATATGTCCTAAATGTTTTATCTCTTGAGATACAGGGTGTTAAAGTTTTCAAAAAAATCAGTTTTTTAATAATAACTTAAACAATATTGTAGACATTTTTATGAAATTCGCTACATGTATTTCATGCATCAAGATTCATTTTTTGACGTGCAAAACGTAGTATTTTCTCTGCCAGTGGCGTCCCTACAGGCTTTCCATTGAATATTTTTAGTGAAAAAAATACTACGCCACTGCTTTTTTTTTAAATAAAAATTATTTTTAAAATCTTTGATCACTTTCTAGTAAATTTGATCTGGTTTTTTTTCGTCCGACGCATGGTTTTTGCTTAAAAAAAATAAAAACAATTTAACTTCCCTAAAAAGGCTTGTTGTCCATAACAACGTTTTTACTCCCATTTACTTTCTAAACAGCTTAAAAGCATGAGTATTTCTTAATTTATTTATATTTTTTAACGTTTCCATACATTCCATGCATTTGGAAAAAAAGAAGTGATTGAGAATTTTTAAAATAATTTTTATTTTAAGAAAAAGCAGTGGCGTAACATATTTTTTTCTCTAAATATATTTAATAGAATATTTTTTTTGTACATAAAAAAATGCGTCTTGATGCATAGAACACATGTACCAAATTTCATAACAAGATTGTTAAAGTTATGATTAAAAAACTGATTTTTTTTGAAAACTTGAACACCCTGTTTCTCAAAAATTAAGACATTTAGGACATAAATTCATAGGAACTTTTTTTCTTAAAATGGGTCCAAGAATCACCCCCTTAAATATTAGCACCTCTTTAAAGAACACCCTGTATATAAAACAACAGTCAATCGGTGTTACAGATAAGATAAGAGCCATAAATACTTTTGTATGCCAGGGGGGCATTAATTAACGTTAAACGGCGAAAGTGCTATTTAATAAATCAACATGGTGATACGACATTTCGAATTAATTCAGAACGGCGGCGGCCATATTCAAATGGAGTCGGGTCGCTTTGTACATACACTGAAAGGCGAGCGATGATGATAAATTTCTGTTTAATTCGGTTTTTGTGAAATTAGGATTCCGTTAGGGGTGTCCTTCCTATTGCTCTATTACCGGTTCAATCAATTCCCGTGGAAAAAAGGAACATTGCGCTTTTAGGTTTATGTAAATTGCATATAGTACTTCTTTTATCTAGATAGAGCTAGAAAAGACCCAAAAATCTCCTCGCTCTAATTTTATATGAAACGTATAAGCGATCCTGGTTATATGTATACAATATTTTCGAAAACAAAATAAGACCGTCACTTACCGAAATTGAACCGACACGGAGGGTTTAAATATTAAAGGACCATTCTCCGAAGTTGACCATTTAATACGGAATTGAAGATTTTCATGAATACGAATTTTCTCAAGCGAGCGGGTCCCGAAAACTTTCCCTTTTATCTCGAACGACGTTTCTAAAGAACATTTCGCTTGAATCCTTTCGATCCGTATAATTTATTTCAAAATTAAATTCCTTTTTGTCGCTCGAGGGCGAGGGCGCTTGATATTTAGTCATTTTCACGTTTTCGTATAAATAAATGAGTGAATATTGGCAATTATAAATAATTTATAGACTTTTTGGAGCAACAATTTGAAAAAGTACTTTTGAAGGTTTACCTAGAAAGCTTACATTAAATTTCCAGAAACAACTACCTTAAAATAAGTTTAACAAAAGGACATGAGACGTATGGCTTCATATTTCTAAAATACAACTGAACATATTGTCTCAAAATATAATTATTACTTTTATTTTTAAAATTCTCTATATACAATGCCATTTCGCAAATTATAGTCAACCTAAGAGAAATAATGACTCTAAGTAAATTATTTATTCTTAATACTAAACGACAAAGTCATGACATTAAAAGACGTTGGTTATGAGGCAAAAATTTCGTAAGTTTAATTTTACTAGTTACTGATAAGGCTTTAATATTTAAGGGAAGTTTATTAAATACCGCAGACCAATAAATAGATATAAATCGTTAAATCACAGAAGGAGACGAACATTGTTTGTTGTTCAATTTATTCTATATTTGATATATATAATTTATTGTACAATGTAAGCATAGATTTCTTAGTTTTAAAACATTGCAATTCTTATTCAGGTCTTGTTCAGAGGGATACTTAAATTAAATTTCTTATTAAGGATATTTCTGACTTTTCCTGACATTTTTTTTATTTAAGAAGACTTTTCAATAGTATTAATTAATCATTATTACACAAAAAGGAATTTTAGCTATAGATGATTAGATAGAAGAGGGAAGTGGCTGTGTTGCTCGAAGGACAATAGAAATCAATCAAACCACATGTATTCAGAACAATTTTTATTTTAAAATATAATACTTTAATAAAATTTGTTAAAATGCTTAGTTAAGATTAATGGATTACTCTTAAGTTTTTTTTAAAGAAAGACCACAATTCATTTACTAAAAGTCAAGATAATGGAACTCTTAGTCCTGGAGTGCCTGTAAGGAACAAAATAATTTGTCTCTCATTGGCAATTGAATATCTTGGGATCTAGTAGTTGAAATTTGGAAATTGTTGATTCGTGGACTAGTCTGAAGACTTCTTTAGTCTTGATTAAAGAAATTACTGAAATCCACTCACTATAAGTCAAGATATGGGAATTCTTAGTCCAGGAGTGCCTGTGAGGAACAAAATAATTTGTCTCTCGTTGGCAATTGAAAATCTTGGGATCTAGTAGTCCAAATTTGGAAATTATGGATTTATGGATTAGTCTAAAGACTTTTTTAGTCTTGATTAAAGAAACGACTGAAATCCATTCACCATAAATTAAGATATGGGAATTCTTAGTCATGGAGTGCCTGTAAGGATCAAAATAATTTGTCTCTCATTGGCAATTGAATATCTTGGGATCTAGTAGTTCAAATTTAGAAATTATTTATTCATGGACTAGTCTGAAGACCTTTTTAATCTTAATTAAAAAAATGACTAAAATTCATTCACTTTAAGTCAAGATATGGGAATTCTTAGTCCAGGAATGCCTGTAAGGAACAAAATAATTTGTCTCTCATTGGCAATTGAATATCTTGAGATCTGGTAGTTCAAATTTAAAAGTTATTGATTCGTGGACTAGTCTGAAAACTTTTCTAGTCTTTATTAAAGAAGTGACTAAAATCCACTCACTATAAGTCAAGATATGGAAATTCTTAGTCTAAGAGTGCCTGTAAGGAACAAAATAATTTGTTTCTCATTAGCAATTGAATATATTGGGTTCTAGTAGTTCAAATTTAGAAATTATTGATTCATGGACTAGTCTGAAGACCTTTTTAGTCTTAATTAAAGAAATGACTAGAATCCATTCACTATATTGATGAAACTGCCAAAAATTTGGGCATTGTGATAGACAGTAAGTTGAGATTCAGGGAGCATGTTAAAAGAATTATTCAAAAATCGTTTACGGTTTTAAAAATCTTATATAGTAAGAGTTATTCTTAATCTAATCTTAAACGCAGCCTATGTGAGGCCATGGTGCTCTCTTATTTTAACTACTGTGATTATGTTTATGGTTTTTGCTTAGATAATGATTGTAAAATGCGCATACAAAAAATTCAGAATGCCTGTATCAAATTGGTTTATGGCTTACGTAAGTATGATCATATTTTAAAATAATTAACTGGCTTAAAATGGACAATCGTAGAACTCTTCACTTTTCCACTTTTTTGATCAAAATCTTTAGCAGCCCAAAGGCACCTGCGAATATAAGGAATAAATTGTTGTTTAGAGCAAATGTACACGGGGTAAATGTTGAAATAAGTTAACCATGCCGGTCCATAGGAGTGCTATGTTTCAGCGATCGTTTTCTTACAATGCTGTTCAGTGCTACAATAAAATACCTGCAGAATTTGTTGACCTTCGTGCAGATAAATTTAGGAGGAAATATAAAATTGTTCTTATGAATATTCAAGACAATTCTCTTCCTGTTTAATATGTATCAAATTTGCTGTTTTTTATAGAAGAAGAAAACTTTTTTTGTCTTACATTATATTATAATTGGGAATGTCTCTTTACATATAACATGTTGTTATAATGTTGGTTTATATACTTCGAATACACCCTGATCTGGTTCAGTGGCGTAGCTATATAAAGCTAGACTGCGCCAGGTTCAGGTACTTTGTTTTTTTTTTGTATCAAGTTTTGATGAATTTGAATAATAAAAGACATTTATTATTATTATTATTATTGTTATTATAAGTCATGATATGGGAATTCTTAGTCCAGGAGTGCCTGTGAGGAACAAAATAATTTGTCTCTTATTGGCAATTGAATATCTTGGGATCTAGTAGTTCAAATTTAGAAATTATTGATTCATGGACTAGTCTGAAGACCTTTTTAGTCTTAAATAAAGAAATGACTAGAATCCACTCACTATAACTCAAGATATGGGAATTCTTAGTCCAGGAGTGCCTGTAAGAAACAAAATAATTTGTCTCTTATTGGAAAATGAATATCTTGGGTTCTAGTAGTCAAAATTTTCAAATTATTGATTTATAGACTACTCTAAAGACCTTTTTAGTCATTTTTAAAAAAATAACTAAAATCGATTTAATAAAAGTCAACAAGATAATGGAATTTCTGTTCCAGGAGTGCCTGTAAAGAACAAAATAATTTGTCTCTTATTGACAATTGAATATCTTGGGTTTTTCCAGTCCAAATTTAGAAATTATTAATTTATGGACTGCTCTGAAGACTTGCTTAGTCTTTTTTGCAAAAATTATTAAAATTCATTAACTTAAAGTCAAGATAATGGAAATCTTATTCCAGGAGTGCTTGGAAGGAACAAAATAATTTGTCTTTGTTTGCAAGCGAATATCTTGAGTTCTAGTAGTCAAAATTTAAAAATTATTGTTTCATAAGCTACTCTGAAGACCTGTTTAGACTTGCTTGAAGAAATCACTAATATCTGTTCAGTTATTACCATTAATTATTCGAAATTAAGGCTGCTTGAAACTGAAAATCGTTTAGGTAAATAGTATAATAAAAAAATTCGGTGAATTTACGAAAACTTTTTGGCGCCCAACACACCAACCTCGTTGTTTCCAATAATTTATTACTAATTCAGGATGACAGAATAAGTTAATTTCTTTTCGTCAACGTTTCGGCCTAGAATAAGCCATCATCAGGGTGTTATAACAAAATTGTATTCGTTTTTAATGGTGGTAATATAAAGTACAATTTATTTACCAGACTACACTCAATTGTCTGGAATTCAAATTTGAACGGCTCAGCTGCTTGGAGGCAAGGAAAAACTGCAAAAATTAGCAAGCAAGTACCTGCTGCAACTGCCTAAAAAATTGATGAATAACCACTTAACTGCTTGGAACTAAAATAAATTAATTTACGTAATACGCATTTTAATTCCAGGAAATTGAGTGGTGGGAGCTCTACTAGTATTTTTCTCCATTACTTCATCTATGTTATATCCTTGTAAAAAATCAATGCTTTATTTTTCTATCTGGAATAATGCAATGAACTACCAATAGCCTTTAGCATTAGTTGACTACCAATAGCAGTAATAAATCAATTGCCTGGATTATTAATTTGAAACACTGGGAAAGTTTCTCTTAACTCCTTGGAACTTGACTGAGTAGATCGTTCGTTTACTTCAAAATGAGTATGAGTGTGACGGGGAGACATTTATGCCTAAAACCGTGTGTCGGACAGAGATTGGGACAGCCAGTCATGTCATTTCAGTCATTTTTAAGAAAACTACTATCATTGATTCAATTAAAGTCAAGCTAATGGAATTTCTATTCCAGGAATGCCTGTAAAGAAACAAAATAATTTGTCTCCTATTGGTAAGTGAATATCTTGTCATTTCATAGTCAAAATTTAGAAATTATTGATTTATGGACTGCTCTTAAGACTTGTCTAGTCTTTTTTTAAAAAATCACGAAAATCCATTCACTAAAAGTCAACATATTGGATTTCTTATTCCAGGAGTGCCTGTAAGGAACAAAACACTTGGTCTCTTATTGGAATATCTTGGGATTTAGTACTACAAGGATTTTTGTTTAAAAAAATGTACACCTCTGGCAAATTTCTATTATGGGTGTAAAAAAGGTGATAAAAAAAAAATTGATGTTTTATCTTTAAATTATGCTTTTTTATGTTGATTTCTATAGAAATACTTTCGGCCAGCATAGTGCAATTATTATCAAACTGCAGTATTCTTTGATTGGACTTATATTTTGAATTGGACCCACACTGATGCGATCAAAAGAGGAACAATTTGCATTTAGCAATTGAGAGTGGTGAATTCTTTAGTTACTTCATTAAGATTCTAGAAACTGGAAACGCCCATCATTATAAAGAGACTTTAAAGAAGCAAGGCAAATTTTCTCTTTCATTTTTTAGAAGTAATGTCGATTTAGATAACTTGCTCACAATGGATTTATGGACATTATACATTGCTTCTTAACATATAAAAACAATTTTCTTTTCATGAGTTAAGCTATCTTCTGAAAATAGCCTTGGCAAGAATGCCTTTTCTATTTTCCAAGAGAAATGAATATTTATTTAAATAAAAATGTGGAAATATTAAAATAAGGTGAACAATTTGACTGGACTTAGTTCTAACAGAACCTGATGTTTTAGCAGAGACCATACGATTGGTCATCATCACAATTATTATAATTTGAAGCAGAAAAATGGTTGGAATAAGGTTATTACAAATCCTTTAATGAACTGATCTGGCATACCTTCGTCCATGCTTTCTTTAACATGGGGTTTATAGGAAATGTGAAAAAATGCTTTCTTTTTTTGTAAACTGTTCAAAACTGCTAATAAAGATAAATAAATAAATAAACAAGTACGTTACTTGATACAAAAAAAGACTTACTCCATTATCACTAGTAATAAATGATTCATTCCAAAAACTGTAATTATTTAACAGGGTTTTTTATTGGCAATTGTCTCTAATTTCCAACTAATAACTACTACTGCTACATATTCACATATCAGTTTTAGATTAACACTAGTTGAAATAGCTACAACTAATAACTACAAAACAGTATGGCAACTTTCCAGGTGAATCGCTCAGTATATAAAACGATAAATTCCATTAGGGATTTAATATAGTTTTACTAGAGAAAGGGAGACGCAGATACGAAAAACAGGACGGTTAAGAATAAGGGTCTGGAAAGATCGATATGTATATAAAGGGGGCATCACGGAATGGATAGAATTACAGGCAGCAGCGAGGGTATGAGAGAGACGGGACGATAAGGCTCAATCATAGAGCTCGAGCTAGATTATAAGGATATTTTGTGAGAACACACTTGTTAGGAAGTGAAATGGCACGCTTGAGGGCTTTCGGATTGGGTTTTGATGATTATTATTTTTATTACAGATAAATATTTTATAAATTACTGGTATCGATTTTCTTCTCTATTTAATAGAAAATATAATATTCAGGTTGCAATAATAATAGAGATAAGAGAGCCGGTAATTGAATATTTTAATTCACTTATTATCGGGACGAAATTCGGGTCAGTGAGCGCGGCCGGATTCTGTAAATGATCGAGGATTAATTAGTCGACCAGATAAAGCGTTTAAACCTGTTTACCTTTATTTAATAATAAAACGATTTTATATATTTTGAAAATATTATAATATTTTATGAAGCACAGTTTCAAAAAATTTGAAGTATAATATTGTCAAACTTATACTTCATCTCAAGCCTAATAAAAATGTATTTTTTTTAAATTTTGGCATCTAACTAGATAAGTTGTTACATGTAAAAGATGCTGGAAATATCCAGTGAAAAACAATTTTTGCTTAATGCTTCCAGGCTGTTAATATTCCAAAGAAAATAAAAATTGTCCTGATTCAAGGGAAATTACCTATTCGCTTTTAGAAAAATGATGTTAGTTGTCATAAAAGTATGAGTAATGAAGTGAAATTATGCACTAAATATACAGGCGATGCTACTAACTCAGCTTTCGATTAACAATCTTTGTTTAGTAGATTTATATGTATATTATAATAGCGTTCTGTTCCTATTACTTACATGACGAAAACACCGGGTTATAGCAGAATCCGAGCAGAACTAAGGGAATGAGAGCACTTTGAAAATCCTGAAAAAGTCGTTTTCGACGTCCGTTTTTGAGGCCAAAAATGGGCATCAAAAATGCCATATCTCAGCTATTAGAAGAGCTACGACCTTGCGGATAGTCTCGTTGGATTTAGAATGACGAAACTAAGACAGAACCGTTGGAATTTTCCCGATAGCTCCCATAGAAGCCGAGATATCGACCTTCAAAGTTTGGGTTTTTTCATTTTTCGGGTATACCCCCCCGTATCGAATTTTTTCACCAAAAATTGATTTTTGTCGAAATCAAACTAAGTATACCAGCGTCTTAATTGGGTCACCTAGATTACGAAAACACCGGGTTATAGCAGGATCCGAGCAGAACTAAGGGAATGAGAGCACTTTGAAAATCGTGAAAAAGTCGTTTTCGACGTCCGTTTTTGAGGCCAAAAATGGGCATCAAAAATGCCATATCTCAGCTATTAGAAGAGCTACGACCTTGCGGATGGTCTCGTTGGATTTAGAATGACGAAACTAAGACAGAACCGTTGGAATTTTCCCGATAGCTCCCATAGAAGCCGAGATATCGACCTTCAAAGTTTGGGTTTTTTCATTTTTCGGGTATACCCCCCCGTATCGAATTTTTTCACCAAAAATTGATTTTTGTCGAAATCAAACTAAGTATACCAGCGTCTTAATTGGGTCACCTAGATTACGAAAACACCGGGTTATAGCAGGATCCGAGCAGAACTAAGGGAATGAGAGCACTTTGAAAATCGTGAAAAAGTCGTTTTCGACGTCCGTTTTTGAGGCCAAAAATGGGCATCAAAAATGCCATATCTCAGCTATTAGAAGAGCTACGACCTTGCGGATGGTCTCGTTGGATTTAGAATGACGAAACTAAGACAGAACCGTTGGAATTTTCCCGATAGCTCCCATAGAAGCCGAGATATCGACCTTCAAAGTTTGGGTTTTTTCATTTTTCGGGTATACCCCCCCGTATCGAATTTTTTCACCAAAAATTGATTTTTGTCGAAATCAAACTAAGTATACCAGCGTCTTAATTGGGTCACCTAGATTACGAAAACACCGGGTTGTAGCAGGATCCGAGCAGAACTAAGGGAATGAGAGCACTTTGAAAATCGTGAAAAAGTCGTTTTCGACGTCCGTTTTTGAGGCCAAAAATGGGCATCAAAAATGCCATATCTCAGCTATTAGAAGAGCTACGACCTTGCGGATAGTCTCGTTGGATTTAGAATGACGAAACTAAGACAGAACCGTTGGAATTTTCCCGATAGCTCCCATAGAAGCCGAGATATCGACCTTCAAAGTTTGGGTTTTTTCATTTTTCGGGTATACCCCCCCGTATCGAATTTTTTCACCAAAAATTGATTTTTGTCGAAATCAAACTAAGTATACCAGCGTCTTAATTGGGTCACCTAGATTACGAAAACACCGGGTTGTAGCAGGATCTGAGCAAAACTAAGGGAATGAGAGCACTTTGAAAATCGTGAAAAAGTCGTTTTCGACGTCCGTTTTTGAGGCCAAAAATGGGCATCAAAAATGCCATATCTCAGCTATTAGAAGAGCTACGACCTTGCGGATAGTCTCGTTGGATTTAGAATGACGAAACTAAGACAGAACCGTTGGAATTTTCCCGATAGCTCCCATAGAAGCCGAGATATCGACCTTCAAAGTTTGGGTTTTTTCATTTTTCGGGTATACCCCCCCGTATCGAATTTTTTCACCAAAAATTGATTTTTGTCGAAATCAAACTAAGTATACCAGCGTCTTAATTGGGTCACCTAGATTACGAAAACACCGGGTTATAGCAGGATCCGAGCAGAACTAAGGGAATGAGAGCACTTTGAAAATCGTGAAAAAGTCGTTTTCGACGTCCGTTTTTGAGGCCAAAAATGGGCATCAAAAATGCCATATCTCAGCTATTAGAAGAGCTACGACCTTGCGGATAGTCTCGTTGGATTTAGAATGACGAAACTAAGACAGAACCGTTGGAATTTTCCCGATAGCTCCCATAGAAGCCGAGATATCGACCTTCAAAGTTTGGGTTTTTTCATTTTTCGGGTATACCCCCCCGTATCGAATTTTTTCACCAAAAATTGATTTTTGTCGAAATCAAACTAAGTATACCAGCGTCTTAATTGGGTCACCTAGATTACGAAAACACCGGGTTGTAGCAGGATCTGAGCAAAACTAAGGGAATGAGAGCACTTTGAAAATCGTGAAAAAGTCGTTTTCGACGTCCGTTTTTGAGGCCAAAAATGGGCATCAAAAATGCCATATCTCAGCTATTAGAAGAGCTACGACCTTGCGGATAGTCTCGTTGGATTTAGAATGACGAAACTAAGACAGAACCGTTGGAATTTTCCCGATAGCTCCCATAGAAGCCGAGATATCGACCGTCAAAGTTTGGGTTTTTTTCATTTTTCGGGTATACCCCCCCGTATCGAATTTTTTCACCAAAAATTGATTTTTGTCGAAATCAAACTAAGTATACCAGCGTCTTAATTGGGTCACCTAGATTACGAAAACACCGGGTTGTAGCAGGATCTGAGCAAAACTAAGGGAATGAGAGCACTTTGAAAATCGTGAAAAAGTCGTTTTCGACGTCCGTTTTTGAGGCCAAAAATGGGCATCAAAAATGCCATATCTCAGCTATTAGAAGAGCTACGACCTTGCGGATGGTCTCGTTGGATTTAGAATGACGAAACTAAGACAGAACCGTTGGAATTTTCCCGATAGCTCCCATAGAAGCCGAGATATCGACCTTCAAAGTTTGGGTTTTTTCATTTTTCGGGTATACCCCCCCGTATCGAATTTTTTCACCAAAAATTGATTTTTGTCGAAATCAAACTAAGTATACCAGCGTCTTAATTGGGTCACCTAGATTACGAAAACACCGGGTTGTAGCAGGATCTGAGCAAAACTAAGGGAATGAGAGCACTTTGAAAATCGTGAAAAAGTCGTTTTCGACGTCCGTTTTTGAGGCCAAAAATGGGCATCAAAAATGCCATATCTCAGCTATTAGAAGAGCTACGACCTTGCGGATAGTCTCGTTGGATTTAGAATGACGAAACTAAGACAGAACCGTTGGAATTTTCCCGATAGCTCCCATAGAAGCCGAGATATCGACCGTCAAAGTTTGGGTTTTTTCATTTTTCGGGTATACCCCCCCGTATCGAATTTTTTCACCAAAAATTGATTTTTGTCGAAATCAAACTAAGTATACCAGCGTCTTAATTGGGTCACCTAGATTACGAAAACACCGGGTTGTAGCAGGATCTGAGCAAAACTAAGGGAATGAGAGCACTTTGAAAATCGTGAAAAAGTCGTTTTCGACGTCCGTTTTTGAGGCCAAAAATGGGCATCAAAAATGCCATATCTCAGCTATTAGAAGAGCTACGACCTTGCGGATAGTCTCGTTGGATTTAGAATGACGAAACTAAGACAGAACCGTTGGAATTTTCCCGATAGCTCCCATAGAAGCCGAGATATCGACCGTCAAAGTTTGGGTTTTTTCATTTTTCGGGTATACCCCCCCGTATCGAATTTTTTCACCAAAAATTGATTTTTGTCGAAATCAAACTAAGTATACCAGCGTCTTAATTGGGTCACCTAGATTACGAAAACACCGGGTTGTAGCAGGATCTGAGCAAAACTAAGGGAATGAGAGCACTTTGAAAATCGTGAAAAAGTCGTTTTCGACGTCCGTTTTTGAGGCCAAAAATGGGCATCAAAAATGCCATATCTCAGCTATTAGAAGAGCTACGACCTTGCGGATGGTCTCGTTGGATTTAGAATGACGAAACTAAGACAGAACCGTTGGAATTTTCCCGATAGCTCCCATAGAAGCCGAGATATCGACCTTCAAAGTTTGGGTTTTTTCATTTTTCGGGTATACCCCCCCGTATCGAATTTTTTCACCAAAAATTGATTTTTGTCGAAATCAAACTAAGTATACCAGCGTCTTAATTGGGTCACCTAGATTACGAAAACACCGGGTTATAGCAGGATCCGAGCAGAACTAAGGGAATGAGAGCACTTTGAAAATCGTGAAAAAGTCGTTTTCGACGTCCGTTTTTGAGGCCAAAAATGGGCATCAAAAATGCCATATCTCAGCTATTAGAAGAGCTACGACCTTGCGGATAACACATCTCGTGAGAGTGACGAAACTAAGACAGAACCGTTGGAATTTTCCCGATAGCTCCCATAGAAGCCGAGATATCGACCGTCAAAGTTTGGGTTTTTTCATTTTTCGGGTATACCCCCCCCGTATCGAATTTTTTCACCAAAAATTGATTTTTGTCGAAATCAAACTAAGTATACCAGCGTCTTAATTGGGTCACCTAGATTACGAAAACACCGGGTTGTAGCAGATCTGAGCAAAAACTAAGGGAATGAGAGCACTTTGAAAATCGTGAAAAAGTCGTTTTCGACGTCCGTTTTTGAGGCCAAAAATGGGCATCAAAAAATGCCATATCTCAGCTATTAGAAGAGCTACGACCTTGCGGATAGTCTCGTTGGATTTAGAATGACGAAACTAAGACAGAACCGTTGGAATTTTCCCGATAGCTCCCATAGAAGCCGAGATATCGACCTTCAAAGTTTGGGTTTTTTCATTTTTCGGGTATACCCCCCCGTATCGAATTTTTTCACCAAAAATTGATTTTTGTCGAAATCAAACTAAGTATACCAGCGTCTTAATTGGGTCACCTAGATTACGAAAACACCGGGTTATAGCAGGATCCGAGCAGAACTAAGGGAATGAGAGCACTTTGAAAATCGTGAAAAAGTCGTTTTCGACGTCCGTTTTTGAGGCCAAAAATGGGCATCAAAAATGCCATATCTCAGCTATTAGAAGAGCTACGACCTTGCGGATAGTCTCGTTGGATTTAGAATGACGAAACTAAGACAGAACCGTTGGAATTTTCCCGATAGCTCCCATAGAAGCCGAGATATCGACCGTCAAAGTTTGGGTTTTTTCATTTTTCGGGTATACCCCCCCGTATCGAATTTTTTCACCAAAAATTGATTTTTGTCGAAATCAAACTAAGTATACCAGCGTCTTAATTGGGTCACCTAGATTACGAAAACACCGGGTTGTAGCAGGATCTGAGCAAAACTAAGGGAATGAGAGCACTTTGAAAATCGTGAAAAAGTCGTTTTCGACGTCCGTTTTTGAGGCCAAAAATGGGCATCAAAAATGCCATATCTCAGCTATTAGAAGAGCTACGACCTTGCGGATAGTCTCGTTGGATTTAGAATGACGAAACTAAGACAGAACCGTTGGAATTTTCCCGATAGCTCCCATAGAAGCCGAGATATCGACCGTCAAAGTTTGGGTTTTTTCATTTTTCGGGTATACCCCCCCGTATCGAATTTTTTCACCAAAAATTGATTTTTGTCGAAATCAAACTAAGTATACCAGCGTCTTAATTGGGTCACCTAGATTACGAAAACACCGGGTTGTAGCAGGATCTGAGCAAAACTAAGGGAATGAGAGCACTTTGAAAATCGTGAAAAAGTCGTTTTCGACGTCCGTTTTTGAGGCCAAAAATGGGCATCAAAAATGCCATATCTCAGCTATTAGAAGAGCTACGACCTTGCGGATGGTCTCGTTGGATTTAGAATGACGAAACTAAGACAGAACCGTTGGAATTTTCCCGATAGCTCCCATAGAAGCCGAGATATCGACCGTCAAAGTTTGGGTTTTTTCATTTTTCGGGTATACCCCCCCGTATCGAATTTTTTCACCAAAAATTGATTTTTGTCGAAATCAAACTAAGTATACCAGCGTCTTAATTGGGTCACCTAGATTACGAAAACACCGGGTTGTAGCAGGATCTGAGCAAAACTAAGGGAATGAGAGCACTTTGAAAATCGTGAAAAAAGTCGTTTTCGACGTCCGTTTTTGAGGCCAAAAATGGGCATCAAAAATGCCATATCTCAGCTATTAAAAGAGCTACGACCTTGCGGATAGTCTCGTTGG
Organism: Anthonomus grandis grandis; assembly: GCF_022605725.1. NCBI lineage: Eukaryota > Metazoa > Arthropoda > Insecta > Coleoptera > Curculionidae > Anthonomus > Anthonomus grandis. Next base: position 209,749 of record NC_065559.1, read on the forward strand.
ATTTAGAATGATGAAACTAAGACAGAACCGTTGGAATTTTCCCGATAGCTCCCATAGAAGCCGAGATATCGACCTTCAAAGTTTGGGTTTTTTCATTTTTCGGGTATACCCCCCCGTATCGAATTTTTTCACCAAAAATTGATTTTTGTCGAAATCAAACTAAGTATACCAGCGTCTTAATTGGGTCACCTAGATTACGAAAACACCGGGTTGTAGCAGGATCTGAGCAAAACTAAGGGAATGAGAGCACTTTGAAAATCGTGAAAAAGTCGTTTTCGACGTCCGTTTTTGAGGCCAAAAATGGGCATCAAAAATGCCATATCTCAGCTATTAGAAGAGCTACGACCTTGCGGATGGTCTCGTTGGATTTAGAATGACGAAACTAAGACAAAACCGTTGGAATTTTCCCGATAGCTCCCATAGAAGCCGAGATATCGACCGTCAAAGTTTGGGTTTTTTCATTTTTCGGGTATACCCCCCCGTATCGAATTTTTTCACCAAAAATTGATTTTTGTCGAAATCAAACTAAGTATACCAGCGTCTTAATTGGGTCACCTAGATTACGAAAACACCGGGTTGTAGCAGGATCTGAGCAAAACTAAGGGAATGAGAGCACTTTGAAAATCGTGAAAAAGTCGTTTTCGACGTCCGTTTTTGAGGCCAAAAATGGGCATCAAAAATGCCATATCTCAGCTATTAGAAGAGCTACGACCTTGCGGATGGTCTCGTTGGATTTAGAATGACGAAACTAAGACAAAACCGTTGGAATTTTCCCGATAGCTCCCATAGAAGCCGAGATATCGACCGTCAAAGTTTGGGTTTTTTCATTTTTCGGGTATACCCCCCCGTATCGAATTTTTTCACCAAAAATTTTTTTTTTTCGACCGTTTTTGAGGCCAAAATAATTTTAGGGTCATAGAGAGAGACTCCCATTTCAGAAAAAAAATATAGGTAGTTCCATTTAAATAAAAGTTCAAAGTATGTATCACGCTTTTTTGGGACACCCTGTATCAACCAAACTAATTTTAAAAATGTCATCCCTATAACCCATTTAACATTCCCACTATTAAAGTTCTTTTTTCGTTTCACGGTTTAGCCGCAATCAAGCACCGCGATATTAAATGGACACCCTGTATATAATAGATTGCATTAGTTAATATAAAGCCTAAACTGTTTATTTTCGGATTTTATTTGTACCCAATACGCATATTATTATAAGAATATGAATGAATTTTGGTCTCAACGTGCCTATAAAGCGCAATACTGTGCGCTGCGATGCCGATGCCATTTAAAATCAATACGAATCGCATGGCCAGAGTTAATAAATTGTAATTTGAGTATTGCCCTTTTGCCGTTTAAAGTTGATTAAAATTGTTGGTTTTACTAATGGATTTGTTAGCGTGGTAGGACCGATATGAATTATCGCTTGGCATATTAATTATTGACAATAATTTGTATATTTTTTTACAATATTTCAAAAAAATGTATATTAAACTGAACAGCAGCAGTTATTTTGTTTCATAAAATTCACGTACAAAATGAACGAGATTATTAGCTAATATTATTAAACTAAAATTATTTACAATTGACATAAACTTGCTGGCCCTAATAAAGCTGTTGAAAATAATTACACAATAAAGAGAGCTGCCACAAAAGCTGCTTAAGCGATAAAAACACGATCGTATGTATTCGAACGTCGTATGCAGATGTAAGTACATATAAATAGATGCCATCTGCGGCAAGATCGGAAATGGAAATGTTTACTTCAATGGGTTTAAGAGATCCATTCGGCTAATCGTTATCATTCCTTGAAAATGATAATAATTCAGGTATTTTTGATTTATTATGCTCGTATTATGGATTTGCGTTGTACTGTTTGTTTTTTATATAAAATTATGTAAAATGCTACAACCAACTCTATTGGCATAATTTAATTTGAATTGAATTCTGTAAACTGTTTGAAAGAAATATATTATTTTAGTTATTCCAGGAAGCTAAAACGTAGAAAGAGTTAATTTTTTCAAATAATTTTCTGAAAAACTTTTGACCAATTAACTTATGGTTTTTGCATATCAATTACCAATAAAATCGTTTTTTATTCTCAGTAAGTTTTAAGTTAATTGATCGTTTTTTTAATTTTAAATGAACTTCAGATGAATTTTTTTAAATCACTTTCTAAAAAATTTTTTATAAATTTAAAAAAAAATTAACCAATTTACTAACGGTTTTCATACGTTGATTATCAATTGAACTATAATATAATTTCAGTAAGTTACAAGTAAATTTATTTTTATTTGAATTTTTAAACTTGATAGTAATTTTTTTGGACCATTTACTGAAAAACTTCTATAGATTCACAAATAATTGATAAATTGGTTTTTGCACATTAATTACCAATAAAACCGTTTATAGTCTTATTAATTTTTAAACTTGATAATAATTTTTATTGGGCTGCTTTTCCAAAAACTTTCATAAATTCAAAGATAATTGATCAATTCAATTACGGTTTTGAGACATCGATAACTAGTAGAACGTTCTTTTGTTCTTTCTAGAACGTTTTATAATGCTTGTAAGTAAATTGATCTTGATTTGAGTTTTGTAAGTTAATATTTGTAAATTTGAGATAGTTTTTTTTGGGCCACTTTTTAGAGAAACTTCCATAAAACCATTAATAGTTGACCAATTTACTTATGGTTTTCATAAGTAGATTACCCATAAAACGTTTCGTAATCCCTGTAGTATTCGCGTACCTAAATTGGTCGTAATTTAAGGTTTTTAAGTATTTTTAAATTTAAGGATAATTTTTTCGCTTACGATTCTGTTTCTGTCTGACTGAATATATGTATTTGATGAAAATCTTAAAAATTCCTGTTTTTCGTCCATATTATACCAATCTAATGACGCTGTTATTATACTAGATATTTATACAGGGTGTCCCAAAATTAGTGGACGAAACGCGAACCATGTATTCTTTGGTCAAAAATAACCTCCCTTTTTCCTATAAACATATATCGGCAAACGCCCTCCAAGGGAGCTACGCCCCTTTTAAAGGGGGCACCTGAAGATGGTTTTTTCCACTTATTTTCGAAACGGGTAAATATAAATGCGTTTTTCTCGAAAATGGTAATTCCTAGCGTTATTGACCAAGAGGTACTTTTCTACGTAAAAAGCTTCAAATTTTTAAAATTTAATGAAAAAAAAACAAAAACTTTGCACACAATTTTTTTTTAGATATTTTTTTAGGCTCACCCCCTAAATGATACACACCTGACCAAATAATGAAAATTATGAAATGACAACTAAATTCAGCATATCAAAATTGGGAGAATACCAAAATTTAAAATTTGTATATTTACCCGTTTCGAAAATAAGTGGAAAAAACCATCTTCAGGTGCCCCCTTTAAAAGGGGCGTAGCTCCCTTGGGGGGCGTTTGCCGATATATGTTTATAGGAAAAAGTGAGGTTATTTTTGACCAAAGAATACAGGGTTCGCGTTTCGTCCACTATTTTTGAGACACCCTGTAGATTTTTTTATCACTTATAATTATCTTAAAAAGTATATTTTCTCGGTCAATTATTTTCTGCAAAAAAAACGTTTTTCAATAATCATACCCTTAGCCCCCCACCCACCCCACTCATTTTACCAGTAAGGAATTGTTTTCAAAAATCATTGTTTTGCAAGATAGTATGTAGGAATAATAGCTGATTTCGTCATTAATATCTAATTCAATAACACAGTTTGTTTATTTAAATTTGATAGAATTATATATATGTATATTAATAAATATTTAATACAAAAATAGTACTATATTATGGGCGATAAACGGTGATTTTTCAAAACAATTTCTTACTAGAAAAATATTGGGGTGGGTGGGATAATTTTTTATATAAATATTTAGTATAAAACCAGTATTATTATATTGGATAATAAAACTGAAAAAACAGCGATTTTTCAGAAGAATATCATCAAATATTTGAGGTGTAGTGATTGAGTTTAAAAACTAGATATCTAAATTCGGTATTAATTTTGTTAAAAGTTTTTCTCTCTAACAGAATCATAATATATTCTACAGTTTAATAAATATATTTTGATCATATAGGGTTGATAAATATAACAAAAAAAACATTGAATCAATATATATTTAACGAAAATAATTATGATGTGTTTCTAGGGCTGCTTTTATTTAAAATATTACTATTTATTATATCCAGTTTATACCCGTATAGGGCCAATAAATTCTCCTTCTTCCCTTTTCACTTTGATTTATTTCCATAAATAATAAAATAAATAGTCGAACACTTCATTAAACGTAAAGTGAACCGCTAATTTGTTCGGTTAAAACCCTTCGAGTCCCGATGACATTATTGTTTTTGGACGGGGTCCAACTAAATGGTCTTGGACTTGCTCATATTTCGTTGAACCCCAGATATTTACATTCGCGAAACGAAAATCCTTTTGTCCGACGAGTTTTATTGTTATTGCCGTTGCAGCAAAATGGTTTTATGCATGAACGTATTTATTCTAATGAGGTTTATTAATGGACCACGTATATAACGCGCATTTATTGCGTCATATTAAATTTGCATTTAGTGTTCTTCTTTATTTGGTGCTTTGGGCAAGTCAAGAAATTTCGGATAAAATGTCCGCGTGATATACCTTAAGGAATTTAATATCCACGTTTAAGTATGGCATATTGTTTACTATTTAAAGACATTTATAAAATGCGATTAACGGATTTTTTTTTTTAAATTTGCAGACGTATTTTAGTCATCACGGGGCATTTTTTGACCTACAATGAAAAAAATTAATTTTTATCACTGGCGTCCATAAGGGGCTTATCGTAAATATTATTTAGAAAAATAAATAAATAAACCACTCCATTTTTGTAAACAAATCCTTGTTTAGCTTTGAACAAATTTATATTATCGAATTTTTTTTTATTTATATATTAAAAACTTTAAAGTAATGTGAGAAAAGTGTAGATACAAAAACTATAGATTTTTTTATAATTGGCTTAAAAAGCATTTTTTTCTCAGGCAGTTATTTTCTGCAAAAAAAGCGTTTTTTATTAATCATACCCTTAGCCCCCCACCCACCCCACACTACTTATCAGTAAAAATTTGTTTTTCAAAAATCATTGTTTTCCAAAATAATATGCATGAATAACAGCTGATTTTATCGTTAATATCTAATCTAATAACACAGTTTGTTTATTTAAATGTGATATAATTATATATATTAATAAATATTTAATACAAAAACAGTGCTATTAAGTTAGATTTTATAAACGAAAAACAGCGATTTTTCAAAAGAATTCCTTACTGGGCAAATATTTGGGGTGGGTGGGGGGGCAAGGGTTGTATTGATGAAAAACATGTTTCAGCAAAAAATATATATTAAATATTTAAATTAATAATACTTTTGATTTAAATTTCATATATAAATATTTAGTATAAAAACTTACAAATAGTAAATATCTAATAACACTCTATATTGTTCTCAATACCCGCCACAGTTCGCCGGTAATTCTAATTAATTATGAAGAAAAACGGGTATAAAAACCTTTGGCGTGCATGTTTACCTTCATACTTCATAGAGCATTCGGCCGCAAAAAATGCGAAAACAAACAAAGAAACGCGAATATTCTAATTTGCATATTCATATTAATTTTGCGGAAAAATGAACGCGGTTCAGTTTTTAACGATCAGGTGGATATTTACTAGATATTATATAGGAATCATCCTCGATAGCCATGAAAATTAATTCTATTTGTCATATAATGAGAAAAAATCGTTGAACCAAAATAGGGCGATTTACAATTTTTATTTTTACATTTGATATTCTTCCATAATAAATAAAAAAATATTTTCTATTATCAATTCTAAAAAAGACAAAGAAAAAATATTTTAATTACTATAAACAACTAATAAAGAATTATAATTCCCATAAGAACTTAATTAAATATTGCATATAAATACTAATTTTTTAATCTTTATAGGGAAAAAGGAATAATTGATCCAAAAATCGTGTAAAATAAATAATTTTATTCAATATAATATATAAATAGTTTGTCCTATAGTTATACAAAATCTAGAATCAAAAATCTTTTACCAAACTGTGAATATTTTATCCAATTTTATTAATTAGTAATAATCACTTAAAAAAAGCGTCTTACACCCAAATAAATTGTTCATATCCATGTTCATCATGTGGTAAATTGTGAATTTTTACATAAAAACAAAAGAATCTTTAATTGCAAAAAATTCCATCTAAAATGTGAAATATACACCGAAAATATTTCCTGATTTTTAAATGTTCATTTTGTTAATAAACCGGTATAAAGCATAACGGATAATCGGACAAAGAGATGCCTAATCGAACTGCACTGACCGATGATCGAACAAAACTAACGAGTTTTACCCATACACCAGTTTTAAAAATTAATTCAGTTACAGTGCGCATATTGTTATAATTTTTGTTTAATAACATGTTTTTTAAATTAATTAATGATTAAACATAAAATATTTTTAGAATGTTTTATGGAGCGTATTCAAAGAATATGCCTAATAGAGAGAGAGTTTATCAGATTTGCAGAAACTTTATTGAAGTAAAATGGTCAATTAATATTGTTGTATTTATGAAGGTTTCTAGGAAAAATGGTTCAAACTACTGGAAAATTACTGAATTTATAAAGCGTTCTATTCATAGTCGACGTACGAAAACCATTAGTAAATTAGAAATGAAATTTTGTCAAAACTAAATGTTCACTTATTTGCGATCAAAAATGGCACAACTACTGCAATTTTCATAGTGATAAAAAAGGGTTTTTTCACGTTTGACTCGAAAACCTCAAGGTTATGTGAGAAAAGTATAGATACAAAAACTATAGATTTTTTTATCACCTATAATTTCCTTAGAAAGCATTTTTCTCTCAGACAATTATTTTTTGGAAAAAAAACGTTTTTTATTGACTCTACCTTTGCCTCCCCACTCACCCCACATAACTTACCAGTAAGAAATTCTTTTCAAAAATCATCGTTTTCTAAAATAACACGTATGAATTATAGCTGGTTTTTTCATTAATATCTAATATAATAACTCAGTTTGTTTATTTAGATTTAATATAAATTTATATATGTATATTAATAAATATTTAATAAATAAACATTGTTATTAGATTGGATATTATGGACGAAAAACGGTGATTTTTTAAAAGAATTTCTTACAGGGGGTGGGTGAGGATATAAGGGTTTTGTTAATTAAAAACAATGTTTTTGCACAAAATATTATATTCAATATTTAATTTAATAACACTGGTTTATTTAAATTTGATATAGTTTTATTATGTATAATATTCAATATAATAGCACTGTTTTTGTATTAAATATTTATTATTATACAATATATATAATTATATTAAATTTAAATAAATAAACTGTGTTATTAGATTAGATATTAATGACAAAAGCAGCTCTTATTTATGCATATCATTTTGGAAAACAAACATTTTATTACAACAATTTATTACTGGTAAGTTGTGTGGGGTGGGTGGGGGGGTAAGGATAGGATTAATAAAAAAATCTATAATTTTTGTATTTATATTTTTCTCACATACCCTTAAGATTTTCGAATAAAACGTGGAAAAACCCTATGCTATAAAAGATGCAATAATTGTGCCATTTCTATCGCAATTAAGTGAAAATTAATTTTTTTTATTAAAGTATGAAGACAATTTTTAAATTAAAAGTATTGGTAAATTTATATTTATTAAATTGTAGAATATACGTATATCGTAAACAATTCTGTTTACACAAGGGGAAAAATTTTAAAATATAAATACCAATAAAGCTTTTATATATATATATATTATATTGTTTACCTCAATCAATATAAAAAAGTTGTAAAAGAGAAACATAGAAAACGTGTTGCTAACCTAATAGCTGAGTCGGACCACTACAACTCCGACTTTAATATATTAATATTTTAAGCAAGTTTCATTTTATTATCAATCTCTAAGTCCTACACATAATCTAATCTAATACTAATTTCCCATCATAACCTGCTCTTAATCATATTTTTTGATCTTGACAATTCCGATTGCCATAGTGCGTCCGGAACAAACATTAAGGGCTGTTTCGGGGGTCGAAATACTTACTGAAATGAATTCTCTGCAATATAGCGTCTCTCTCTTTCTCTCTCTCTCTCTTTTTCTCCCCCTAGTAAACATCTGTCGACAGCAAAATCGAAGATACTCCTCCACCACTTTGGCCATGTTTATTTCGTAACTTAAACGGTTTATTTATTTGGGTTTTTTGCGGCAATACATATAAATGGTTTAAAAGGAATTTAAAACGCAAGATAAGCCCTTCTCACCGTAGAAATTTTTGTTTTTAATAGTGGATATATAGTGCTTTTTTAGCAACATCTTTATTGGAAGGAAAAACTAAAGAGAGAATACTTATTGGATCAACCTAAGTGATGTTGCAGGCTCTTGGCAATATTGCTAAAAAAAGAATTTAAGTCATTATAGGGGAGATTTTGGGGAGTTAAAAGGTAAAAATAAATAAATCCATCAACTCAGCATGAAAATCTTAGATTGGACTGAGCACATGATTCAAGAAAAACAATATAACTTGTATATGATAACTTCTGAATTTTTTCCTACAAAAAAATACGACTCACGAGACTTGATTAGCGTAAAAGTTATCGTACACACGAGCAATAAAAATGAAATTACGTGAATAATTACCGAACAAGTGTAATATCATCCTCGCATCCTAAAAGCCCGAATGTGTAGCGAAACACGTTTTATCGAACGACCTTTAAACAACGATTCAGTCATAAACGTCGCTGTAAAAGCGTTTTGTAATTTACTCCGACGATGAGGCCCGCGATGCGATGGCTGCCGTTGTATACGTTCACCGAAATAGACTTTAATCAATCTTAAGAATATCTGGTGCCGCATTAATTTGTCATTGTTTTCGCCTCGATAATGTGCAATTTAAATTCATTTTCGACTTCGCAAATATGCGTTTTGTAGGTGTCGTGTAGTGAATTTGCTGAATGTGGACGAAAGCAAATGACAGAAATAAGATTAACTGAGGTTCGGCTCTCTTTTGTTGGTCAAATCATAAAGTTTTATTAAAGTATATTAAAAAGGTGCTTAACGAATGGCTTTTCTGAGGTTTTGAGCTATATAACAATACCAAGATTATGGCCATAAACATTTTTACAACAAGGAAACTCCTACAAATTGTAAAAAACGGTTAATTAGCTTTTTAGGTTTTAACACGATTTATTTGTATATTTTCAGGCACTGGAATGTTTCGATTAACTTTTTGATGACTAAACTAATTTTTATTTTTTTAATTTCTTTTTTTTTCAAGGAATGCAGCCATTCAAAGTCATATTTCAGGTACTTTGAACTAATTATCTAAAAGTGTTCATTCATATAATATACTCCAGGGTTTTTACTTTGGTTTAAATTATTCTCATAAATTTTTTTATGATTTTTATATATTTGAGGTAAATAATTATGATTGATTGTCCGACCTTCTACTACTGTAATAATTCAAATTCAAAGTTTTATTGTCCAACAGGAAACAAATTCCCATAATAAAACAATTATTAAAATATCGACTGATAATACAATAAATTCAGTAATGCAATAAATAACAATATCAAACTCATTAACTGGTACAATATAAAACTAATAATAGGTGTTTCAATAAGTACTTAAACAATTAACAGTCTAGTTCTACCTGAGATAATAGATTTGGAATCAGTCAAAGCCATGCCAAACAGATCAACATTAATCCTTAGCTGAATATAATTGAACCATCTCTATACATGGTGTCCCGAAAGTAACGGGACATAGAACAACAGTAGAGTCCTTACGTCAAAACAATGTGATTGAGGTCAATTTTCCTCATCTTAACTTTAATAGTAACTGAAATACAGGGTGTCAAAGAATTATTTGATTTTTTTTTTTTAATTTTTTATTTAATCAATACACGGGATCAACCCCATTACAAAAAATATATACATTTCTGAAAAAGAAATAAAAGCTATACTACCTAACCACTTGATTATGACGCTGACGACAGTAGATCAACTTCCAAAGAAGATACGAGCGATTTTTGTGCCATGACTGCTGTTAAAGAGATATCAGGTCTAATAATTTGAATATCTCCAATGATATTGAGTTTAGGGTTTTAATAGTTATTATTAACATTTTAGAAAAAGTCATTGTGAATCCATTAAAATTTATTGTATGCTTCTAGCTTTGGTAGATCAAGAGTTATTAGCCAATAACCTCGAGCCTGACTTATCAAAGCTTTACTGACGTGAAGGAAACTTCAAATGACCATAACTCCAAAACCATTAATCCTATTAAAAAAAATTAAGAAGATTATTATAACCAGTCAGATATTCTTTAACTATTGTTATGATACTCATTACTGTAGATGAACTACCAAAGAAGATACAAGAGACTTTAATGCCATGACTGCTGTAAAAGGGGTATTAGGTCTAACAGCTTGATTATCTTCAGTGGTATTAGGTTTAGGGCTTTAGTAGTTATTATCAACATTTTAGAATTATTCATCACCAATCCAACAAAGTTTATTTTATGCTTCTAGCTTTGGTAGATCAAGAGTTATTAGCCAATAACTCAGAGTCTGACGTATCAAACCCTTACTGACGTGCAACAAACTTCAAATGATCATAACACTTAAACTATAAGCTCTTTTAAAAAAATTTAAGAAGATTCTTGTAGCCATTTAGACATTCTTCAACTTTGGTTATGATGCTGACGACTGTAAATTAACTCTCAAAGAAGATACAAGCGATTTTTGTGCCATGACTGCTGTTAAAGGGATATTAGGTCTAATAATTTGAATATCTCCAATGATATTGAGTTTAGGGTTTTAATAGTTATTATTAGCTTTTTAGAAATAGTCATTGTGAGTCCTTAAAATTTATTTTATGCTTCTAGCTTTAGTAGATCAAGAGTTATCAACCAATAACCTCGAGCCTGACTTATCAAAGCTTTACTGACGTGAAGGAAACTTCAAACGACCATAACTCCTAAACTATAATTACTAATTAACAATAATTATCAGACTTAATCTTAATACCAAGGATAACTAAACTGTTTTACAAGAAGTAATAATATTCTCTCAAAATCTGAACAATCAACAATGCAAAATTAGCTAAGAAAAAACAAAATCCTACAAACTCCTAAGGAAATTCCCAAAACTTCAATACCAGTAGAGTTTACCAGTTTCAAGGTTCTTTCGACAGGCGAGTGCATAGCATAGTTGGTATTTTTATAGATTTACCCTCAGATTACGTTGTGGAATATTAAATGAAATCTTATTAAGCAGTTCGGGACAAATCACAAGGCCATTCAAAAGTTTATAAATAAACTCCAAATCATTCTCAGTGCGTCTCTTAAGTAAACTCCGCATATTCAGCAGGTTCATTGCTTCATTATAACAATGGTCATTAGGAACTGAAATGCGAAGTTTATAAAGGCAGAATCGCAGAAATTTATTTTGAACCCTCTCCAGTGCCATACAATTATTCATGTACAGAGGAGACCAAATTATTGATCCGTACTCCAACAAAGAGACAACAAGTGATAAGTACAACCTTTTGCAAGTTTGAGACAGACAAAACCGAGGACCTTAGATGATTTAGTTATAATAATATTCACATGGGTTTTAAAATTCAATTAAAAAAGATTCCAAGGGACTACTTCAGTGTACCTAAAATTGACATTATCAATAGTATAGGAGGAAATTACCCGTTTGTTTCATTTGTAGAAACTAATGTAACTGCGTTTACCCACATTGAAAGCCAAACTATTACCAACACACCATTCACACAATCTATTCAGATCATCTTGCAAGAGAACCAGGTCTTGCTCTGAACTGATCACCCTATAAAACTTTAAATCATCAATGAAAATATTGAACAATATCATTATTGAAAATATTGAATAATAGGGGAGAACAATGACATGACCCTGTGGAACCCCAGAGGTCACACTGATAAGACGCGACCTAGCATCCCTAATTTGTACCTGCTGAAATCTGTCAGAAAGAAAACTCGCAAACCAGGCCACCAAACAATCTGAAAAACCAAAAAGTCTCAATTTTTCTAATAATAAGCTATGGTTGACACTGTCAAATGCCTTGGAAAAGTCTGTATATATTACATCCACTTATTCACCCCTCTCCAAAGCATTTAACACAGCACCATGATACAGCAACAAGTTTGTAATAGCAGACTTGCCACGACTAAAGCCATACTGTTCACTTAACAGAAGTTCTTTGCAATAGAAATTAATTTGGTCATAAATAAGACTGTTCAGAAGTTTTGGATAAGCAGACTGTACGCACACACTCCTGTAATTGAACATTTCATTAGCAGCACCACATTTAAATATAGGCGTAATAAAACTGAGTTTCTACAGAAATTTGTGAGTTATTCAGTCTTTAAGTTCAAGTATACTCAGATGGCCAACATTTACTCCTACTAAAAGTCAAATAACTTAAAAACTATTTAATAAATTGAAATGTATTTAGGTGTCCTCAATAAATGCTTTTATTATAAAAAAATTATATAAGTACAATTTATTTAGTTATCCAGCTTAAAGTCCAGTAAGTAGAAAGCAATTTTTCAAAGTTAAAAAGCAATGTTTCATATTATGTTCCAACTTTCGAATATTGGTCAGTTAGAAAAGGGACAGGTGTTTAGACTTATTTAATCAATAGCAAACAGGTGTGGTTACCTTTCTTTTTATTTCAATTAATACTGAATCAAGATGGAAATATCTACGTAATTCCAGGCACTCTTATGTTCCTTCCAAATAGTTTTAAGAATAAAAAGTTTTTCAGGGAGTGTCTCTTTCCTGATTAACTGCCTGAAAGAAATCGAAGTATGTTGCTAATATTGGGCAATTGATTGAGTCATTTTTCTCTAAAATTTATCAGAAGAAAAACCTCTCCCAGGTTTATCAGATCTTAGGTTTCATGTCCTTGGAAGAGTAAGAAGTATTTTACAAATTTCAGACAATTGACGATGTCATTGTCAAATTGGGAAGTATTCTTTGTACTATTTTCAATCATTCGGATTTTTAGTAGACCATGCATGAGAAATTAGAAAATCACAATTCATAAAAAATCTGCCAGGGAATGCATTGACAGCTTATCGATAACTCTGCCCGAATTATTTTGATAGAAAATGGTACCATTTAAATAAAATTATCCTATTAAAAAGGCTTCAAATATCAATAAAACTCTTATAGGTGTACCTGGAATAGTTTTCAACTTATTGTGCTTGAAATGACTTAAACCAAACGGTTCTAATGAGATTTTTTTTTTTTAAATAACGAGTACCGTTTTTGAACCTATAGTCAATGTATAATATAATGGTCGGTTCCTTCGTAACCTTCTTACAGCGGGTACCGCTTTAGGCAAGGTCACGGTGTGTCGGTTGGTTGCTTTTGGTACGTACGGTACCCACTCGGGTTCGTACCTGTCAGCCGGCATGTAACCGACGACTCTCCCGCTACTTGTTTAGCAACAAGTCGCGGTTATTTCACTTTACACGCGAGTATTATTATTAGATTTGATTAGCTTAAGTAATTTTTGCCATCGTTGTATTAAAATGAGGTATTTTTTTTACGACTTATGCAGTTTTTTTATAATTATTATTATTATTATTATTTGGGGTCATTGTACTGTTTTTAATACTGATTGTCGTTATATTTCTCGGCTGCTGGAAATGCTATTTTTTTAGACCTATATTGAAACTAAATAAAGACAAGAAATCGTACGATTTTTAGGTGATCAAAAGTACAACTTAATTTTTCAGTAACACCTAAAAATATCATTGTTCTACTAAAAAAACGTGTGCCTCAAAAAATCACAAGACTAATGAAATTTTTCGTTAAAACTGATATATTCTGACAACATTGGAATTTTTTTGGAGTATCTAGTTTTGATTTGAAGTTTTTCCGTTAGACTTTGTTAGTAATTTTTAATTTATTCCAGGCATTTTTCTATTTCCCAAGAGTCTCACAATAAGAGACACAATTTTTCATTTTCTTTTCCAAGCACTAAGTAGTACAATTATTTAAATTTTCTAGAAATGTTTAACCATATTTTCCAAATTTGTTGAGTAACTTTATATTTTTCTTAATTCACGACGTAATTTTCTTATTTTCCAAGTCTTTCACTAATTTGTCCTGATATTTAGTTAAACGTACTTCACATATTTCATTACATTTTCCAATAATATTAATAACGTTTAATTTTTCTGCTTTCCTTATTTAGGACAAGAACCTTCTTGTTTACCCTTAAAGGAAAAACTAATTTACGTTTAGATTTTCCCGGTAGATCGATAATCCTCTCTAGTAAATTACAGTAGTTCCAGTGGCTGGCAATTTTCCCTTCATATTTAATAAACGTTTTGCTCAATCGAAAGGTAATTTAGCGTACATATCCTGAGAGTAATGAAAAGCAGAATATCGCCAAACACGGGCCCCGCTGACAACTCCACATTGTATGTCTTCCCATCGATAATTTCTCTCGTGCGAGCCGTTTTCCATTTGCCTGCGTGACATTTCGTTTTAATGTTTAATTAGTTCTGTTTTCTCTAATAATATCGTATATATGATTATGTATCATATTTGCCAATGCACAAGATATAATTCCACGTAAAGGAGTTTTAAAGTTGTATTCGTGCTGCAGTTTTTGATTTAAATTAGAGAGGATAATGTTACTAATTAAAGTTTTAGCATTGAGTTTATAGAGAGCGCCAACCTCAATTATTTGTAATTTTTTTAAATTGTAGAGTGTTGAGTGTAGTCAGCTATCAGATTTTAATTTTCTTATATTTAGATGGAACATAAAGCATGTGATCCATAAAAGTATTCTAAGTGACTCTTGCCTAAAGGTCTAAATCGCTTTAAGATGTATTAAGAAAACTGTGTAACTTTTTATGGAATGTGGTCTAAAAAAGATGTTTGGTATTCATAGTGACTACTCACTTTAAAGCCACAAATCTCAAAATGTAATAAAGTTATTTGTATGAAATAAAAAGCATACTATCCAAAAATGTATACTTAACAAATCTATACTAGTTCATGGTAAATTATTAAAAATATTCAATATTTTGTGAAGTATGATATGAGGAGCATGTTTGGGATTTAAATTGACGACCCATTTCTAAGGAAGAAATTTCAAAAACTAGTAAAGCTATTTATACGAATCCAAGAGCATAATATTCAGAAAAGTATTCCTAATAAATCTTGTTTTGAGTGTAAAATAATCAAAAATTGAGTTATTTGAAATATTCAACTTTTTGTGAAAAATTTTCTACTTTTAGTACAAATAGAGATATTTATTCTAGGGAATTGAGTGTATTCAGGTTATAAAGAGCAACAACATCAAATTCAACTGCCTGGAAGGCTTGTATACAGTGGTGATGAATTTGTTCGTAACTTTCCGAGTCGAAGTTCTTTTGGTTCGGTAGATTATTGAACCCTGAAGAACAGTTATCTTGGGGTGACGACAAAACTCGACCCTTTTTACTGACGTTCAGCCACACGTGTTTACGTGTCGTATAGGAATTATTACGTTTGAAGGGGGGGCCTTTCTGCCTTCTCTCTCTTACTTTCGTCTTCTCCTTATTTGTCGTTCTAATCTATCGTTCGCCTGATAGAATTCGGTCTTAATATTACAGGACGCTAAGCCTCAGATATTCATTCAACCGCCCACCAAATTAGTTTTGATGACGTCGTATCGGGTCGTCTTTTGCGTTTAAGTGGTTTGTGTCTTTCTGTTTGGGTTTTTTCGATAAAATAACCTTAAAAGTCCTGAAAGAATTAGCTGATTTGATTAAACATATACATAAATTTGACATTTTTTACCGGATATAGACTAGTTAAATCAGCAATTGTAAAATCGACCATTTAACTTTACTATTAAAAAAATAACGTTTTGTCATCAAAAAAATGTGGATTTCGCAGACACTTCAATTGCTTACCTAACCATTCAATTGACACATCTAAAAAGAATTCTAGACTTAACAAAGGCTTTCGACAATGTGTGTCATAGAAAGCTTTTGCAAGTATTGGAATCCAGGCAGCTACACTTAAATTAATAAATGCTATTTAGACCAAAGAACGCAAATTGCATTATTAGACAATGAATTTACTAATTTTTCTTTTAAAACAGACACACTCTTGGATGTCTATTTGGAATCTATTATTTGCCTCATAATGGACATTTATTTGGAGACATTTTCTCAATGAATCCCAATCTGAGTAAATTTTCTTAAATGAGTTTTCGTATTAAATAAATAATAGTTTAAAAAAACCAAAAGAACACACGCTAATCGAAACTAAAAAGGAGAAAATAACTTTTAATTACAAAGAGTTTTTATAAAAATATATTTTTCTTTAATTATTTAAAATATGTAACAATCAAATTGATGCTTCAGATCTCCTAGTAGCTTTAAATTTTGCTATTCCCTACATCCGTACAAGAACACTCAGTGTATTTTTATCTTGATACTTATTGCACCAATTTGGCCAATAAAGACCCCACAATACAGGATGTCCCGAAAGTAATGGGACATAGAACAACAGTAGATTCCTTACGTCAAAATAATGTGATTGAGGTCAACTTGCCTTTAATAGTAACTGAAATACAGGGTGTTAAAGTATTATTAAAGTACACTTGTCTCCAACGCCAACTGCCAAAGGTTAGTATAGATTTTCTATGTAAAATTAAAAAGGAATTCATTTTGATACTTTTTAAACCGATATACGGGGCTTAAAAAAATTAAGTGGCCTCTACCGAAAACTCTATACGAAATTTTAATTTTCTTTTTAAATGACTCGCATGTTTTAAATTTCATGTCAGTATGTCATTTGGTTCAGGAACTATGGAAAAAAAAAACAATAAATCATGTGGAGTTTTATTCTTACCTTAACTTTTTTCAAAGAAATTTTGTGCCAAATGATACATATACCTTTTCTTGATCTTACTTTTACAAATAGGAATGATCTGTGGTGGTGAGTGAAGCTGTTGACTGTGTTTTTCATGAATCTCTCTATCGTAAGCCTTATCATTTTGAATTAACTTTTAACAATGGTAAAGAAAAAACTTTAAATTTTGTACAGTTCTTCTATGACTTTAGAAATATAAATTATTTGTGTGGAGTTAATTGGGACCATGTTTTGAATGTAATTAATATTGATGATGCGGTGTCAGAGTTCTATCATGTATTGAATATGGCTATAGCTTTGTTTGTGCCTCTTAAGAGATTCAGAACCTTTCAGGGGAGTTAAAGTACTTGATCCAGCAAAAGAAAATTTCACATAAAAAATATTAGACTAGTCATATTGTTGCAGACTACGAAGTCTTCTCAGATCTTAGAGCTAGGTGCAAAACTCTAACGGAGACTTGTTACCAGAACTTTATTTCAAATTTGGACCAGTTACTTTATACAAACCCCAAAAGTTTAATAACAGGAGAGCAACGAATAGGCTTCCTGATTTGATGACCTATAATAATGGGGAGTTTGCAAATTGTGAACAAATTGCAGAAGGGTTTGCCAAGTTTTTTTTTACTGTCTATAATGGAGATAATAAAGTCTTACCTGCTTGGCAGACTGGTGTAAACATAACTATTCCAAATCCTAAATTATCTATTGGATTAATTTTTGATAAGAACTTTCGATTACCCTTTAAACTTAGTGCTGGCCCTGATGGTATACCCAATTATTTTTTGAGTAAATGTGTATGTGCCCTCTCTTAACCCCTCTTTATTTTATTCAGTAGGTCTTTAGACTTGACAGTTTTTCCATCCAACTTTTTATTCTTAAAACTATTTGGAAGGAACATAAGAGTGCCTGGAATTACGTAGATATTTCCATCTTGATTCAGTATTAATTGAAATAAAAAGAAAGGTAACCACACCTGTTTGCTATTGATTAAATAAGTCTAAACACCTGTCCCTTTTCTAACTGACCAATATTCGAAAGTTGGAACATAATATGAAACATTGCTTTTTAACTTTGAAAAATTGCTTTCTACTTCCCGGGCTGTCAACTGGACTTTAAGCTGGATAACTAAATAAATTGTACTTAAATAATTTTTTTATAATAAAAGCATTTATTGAGGACACCTAAATACATTTCAATTTATTAAATAGTTTTTAATTTGACTTTTAGTAGGAGTAAATGTTGGCCATCTGAGTATACTTGAACTTAAAGACTGAATAACTCACAAATTTCTGTTTTTAATTTTCTACCTTATTTCACTTTAAAGCCTTTATAATAACATTTAATTAATAACAATCTTATAGATACCCTAATCTACTTTCAGCCTCCTGCTTTCAATTTTTAAAGGGATGATTTCGACGTGGGGTAACGATAATATTCGTTAGTTTAAGTCGTTTTTATATTATAGTCTTCGAGAATATCTTCTTTCATTTATAAATTACTCAATGACCCCTTAGTAAAACAAATATTCTATAAAATTAAAAATAAATACAGTAAATATGCTGAACACAATAATTATAATAGCATAAAGAATCGACTGGTTATAAGCAGTATTGTATTAAAGGCAGCTCTAAGTTAGGGTCTTATTTCAAATGAATAGTGACCTCAGGTAAGAAAGAAATCAGATTTTTGGGACCCAAGAGGTATACGAGAGTATTCAATGGTTTTTAAATAATAGTTGCTGTAATTAACATCTCCGAGTTAAAGTGAAATTGATGAGACAAAAATCTAAAGGGTTTATTGATAGTTGAAGCCTTTTTATAAGGATAATTTTATCTGTGAAAGAATGTTGTAGCTTCAAAATTCTCTTAGTTAACGTGAAATTTTTGAGACAAGGTCTTAAAAAGAAAAAATCAACTTTTAAGAAGGATAAATAGAAAATTATTCCAGGCTTTATTGAGAGTTATAGGCTTATTTATAAAATAAGTTCTTTGAGTTTTTTTTTTAATATATGCATTTGTGAAATAGAGTATGGTTCCTTTTAGGCAATTTTTACAAAAACGGTGATTTTTCACCTTTTTTTTATGCAAAATACACAGGACCATTGTAATCTGATACCCAAATGGGCAGAAATTGAAGTTTTAGAGAAATGGGGTTAAAATTACCAATTATTCTCTTGCTCTCCATGCCCCTGGTTAAAATTATTTTTGTTTAGTAGGTTCAAAAGAATAAACGTACTAATAATAATTTATGTCCTAAAATTGGTTGTGGTAGTTAAAGTAGTTCCGAACCTATAAGACGAAAACTAGTTTTTAAAGGTTATCTTCAAAGAGCTGTACTCCCTGAGGAAACATTTCCGGACCCATATACATATACACGTTTCGTTCTTTTTGACGTTTTCTATCTACCTTAAAACTTTGCAAGATTATCAACGGAACACCCTTTATATTATCGAAAACAAAACTCACAAACCATCAAATAAATTTAAATTTGGGCGTCTTAATTTTATCGATATCGTACTATTTTAAAGTGATATCGAATACATTCTACTAGCAGATTTCTTATGAATTGGATAATACTGACTATAAGGTATGCTCTACTAAAAATCCAAATATTTAAGAATATTACAAAGAACTTCCCAATTTGACTGTCTGAAATTTATCTCACTTTTTCAGGCACATGAAACCTAAAATCTATTTAACCTGCGAAAGGTTCTTTCTTTGGCAAACTTTAGATAAAAGTTACTCAATCAACTGCCTGGAATTAGTAAAATATTTTTATCTCTTTCAGGTAGTATGATATGGTCAGCTGTACTTAAGGCTGGATAATTCAAAAAGTTGTACCCGGATTATTTTGTACCCCAAATAAAATTTGTTGATAATACTCTTCTAAATACACTGCTATTTATACCATATTTTTACTTAGGATGGTTTTTAAGTTATTTGAGTTTCAGTGGGGATAAACGTTGAGTATACTACTTACTTAAGGCTGCATATATAACTCACAACTAGATTGTTTTTGATGCTAACCAACATTTATTTGATCGATTTTGACATCCTCCAGAATGTTTCAAAGCAATGTGTGCCCTTGCATGCCCTTGCAAAAAATTTTGCATTTACTTTTACCCGTGACAACGTTCTTTATTTCATAATAATATTCCCATTTGCTTTATACATGTATTGAAACCTGAATCTAATTTTCACGATAACGAACATAAAATGAACATTCCTCCATGTCATATCTGAATGCAATAATAAGCCACGAATCTAAAAAAAAAATAACGTGACCTTGTTACCCAAGCCTTAAAGAGTTTCTACCGAACATTTACATCAACTTGTTTGGGACTCGTCGTCTTTCCTTTCACTTATTAAACCGCAAAGTGTGTTAATTCTAATCTGGGTTAACTGGCAACTATGCGGTAAATATATTGCTTCCTGTTACGCGAAATTATTGTTATGGTTATGAGGAGTTGACGTGCTTTTTTTTTCATAATCGTTAGCGATTATATTGGTGTCACATGTTGTATTTATTTGTATCAACACCTGAAAATCAGCCATATCTTCTTTGGTACTGATATGCAACTAATCGCTTTTCAGATCAATCAATTGGTGCATGAGATGCAGTTTTTTTTACGTTAGTACGTCTTGGAGTCTTTAGTGAACAACCCTTGATACACTTAAACTAGAACCATAGAACCAACTTCATTTGACAAGTTGTTTGTAATTAATACAGAAATAAAAGTGATAATATTTAAATAGTAAGAATCGTATTACTTGAACGTCAGTTGCTAAAAATAAACTCATCTTATTTCAATAAAATAAAAGTATTTGATAATATACGCTTCTCCGATATGTATATAAGTAAATAAAGTTCATACACAGAAAATATAAGAGCCTCTAAAGAGAAAACCAGACGTATTTCACTTGTCAGAACCGAAACATTTCCGTTTCGTGTATGTGCGCGTCCACTTTTCATGCGGAAAACTAAAACTGCTTTTTTCACTGGTTTTGGCGTTTAAGTTGCATCTACGTTAGAGAATTAAAATTAAACCCGCCGGAATTAACTGAATTCCAGTTGACCCAATTTCGTTACGGGATATGTATCTTAATTTTATCTAATTGCAAAGCAACAATTATGATTATTATTATAAAGGATTGTGAGTGAAGCATAGTGTCATTTTCTTTGATTTGAACAATTGAGTTTTCCTTTATTAGAAAGTCAACTAAGAGTATCAGGGATTTTTTATTAATAAATCTATACCAGGAAATTATTTTCAATTTCGTCGTCTTCTATTCTTAAAATACTCAAAAACATTCGAAGGATGCTCCCTTAGTCTCAAAAATCTGCTTTATTTTTACCTGAGGTCACTATTCATTGGAAACAAGACCCTTAGTTTAATACTAGTGAATTCTCTATGGTAGTATAACAACTATTATGTTGACGATTTATTAATTTCATGGAACCTTCTTTGCTTCAATTAGAGCATAAATGAATTAAGAAATTCTCAATTACTATTTAAAATAACTTAACCTGACGAATATTTAAAATGTTTTAAGGGCCTCCATGAAACATTAGGGATGTATTATAGCCACCCTAAATGGAAAACTACCCTTTTAAAAATTTAAAGTAGGGGATTAAAGGTCGTTAAAATGTCTATATGGAGTTCGTGTTTGTTATTAATTAAATGGTTAGGACTTTAAAGTGGTCTGAGTTAAAAAGTGAAATTTTGGACCTTTGATTCTTAATGTCCATCTGAGATTTAGAAATTATGCCTCTCCTGTGTATTTGGTTTGAATACGATAGAAAAATCATATTTCTAGCCAAACAGTTTTATGACCGGCTTGCGCACTTATTTTCCCTAAGTAATATTAATAACAATATTCCAAATGCCTGAAATAAAATTTAAAATTTATCTAACGGTCTAAAATATTAAAAACATGAAAAGTTTTTCTGCCTTCCAGGAGTTCCAGGTGTTGTATATTATTGTTCATGTCTTATATATTCCAGATTTTTTTAATTAACTTTTAATTCTATTTTATTTGAAGCGAAACACGTAGAAAAATACATGAAAACCTGAAAAAAACAACCAAAAATGTTTTCCACTGTCTGGAAAGTACAAATTATTACATCAAATACCTGGAATAACAACTTTAGATATTTGGAAGAAAGTGCCTGAAACGACATTAAAAAAATTAATATTTATATTGTACTTATCGAGAGTTGCAAATTTCAAAATAAAGTGACCTTATATTGATCTTTATCACCTATAATTGCCTAACAAAAATATTTTTTTGTTAGGCAATTATTTTCTGCAAAAAAAAAAACATTTTTTATTAATTTTACCCTTAGCCCCCCACCCACCCCACACAATTTACCAGTAATAAATTGTTGTCAAAAATCATTGTTATCCAAAATAATACGCATGAATAAGAGCTGGTTTTGTCGTTAATATTTAATCTAATAACACAGTTTGTTTATATAATTATATATTTGTATATTAATAAATATTTAATACTAAAGTAGTGCTATTAGATTAGATGTTATGGACGGAAAACGGAAATTTTTCAAAGGAATTTCTTATTGGTCAGATGTTTGGGGTGGGTGGGGGGATAAGGGTTGTGTTGATGAAAAACTATATTTTTGTAGAAAATATATATGCAATATTTAATTTAATAACACTGTTTATTTAAATTAAATATAATTTTTTATATAAATAATTAATATAAAAACATCGTTATTAGATTGGATAATATGGACGAAAAACAGTGATTTTTCAGAAGAATTTCATCAAACATTTGAGGTGTAGTGATCGAGTTTAAAAACTAGATATATAAATTCAGCGTCAATTAGTAAAAACCTCACGTTCATTAGGCTTTGATTACATTAATATCCCTTAGATCCTTTGTTTCCGGCACTACCTTACTCTAAAGAACAACTCCTAACTCTATAAGATTTTACTGACATTCAACAATCAACTTCATTTTTTTAAAACATTTACTTAGTTTTCTAATTTAAATTGTAGTATGTTTTATATGAAAGCCTATAGTTAATATTTTTAAGCTTGCATACAGGCCAAATCTAGACATCTGACACGACGTTATGCCCTTTTGTTTTCCATATAATGTACAATTCATTAATCATATTCAGACCAATTGCGATTCTCAGTAGTTTTGGAAAGGTCTTTGAGAAAGTCATATACAACCGTATGTTTCCAGCAGTTCATACACTCATCGCCACTCAGCAACACGGATTTATGCCCCAACGTTCTACAATGTCTAATCTGCTTCAATTTACTCAATTTTTAAGTGATGCTATTGATGACGTCGACCAGACCGATGTAGTTTACACAGACTTCTCAAAGGCCTTTGACTGCATTGATCATTTTACTGTACTTAACCCTTAACTGGTATGGTGGGTCAATTTTGACCTCATCCAAAATAAAAACTATTGCAAAAACTAAGTGACAACACTGCCTTCCATGTATTC
Source organism: Anthonomus grandis grandis (assembly GCF_022605725.1). Lineage (NCBI taxonomy): Eukaryota > Metazoa > Arthropoda > Insecta > Coleoptera > Curculionidae > Anthonomus > Anthonomus grandis. The sequence goes on from NC_065559.1 coordinate 233,258, forward strand.
CTCCGCCGTACTGAGTAGAATATTTCTGCGTGGCAGTCGCGTTTGAGTTATCTTTTAGCTAAGATCTGTGAATTAAATAGGTCTAAATTGACCCCGCCATACGTTAAACGTAATTTTTTGGGTTAATAAAAAGGCACCACTAACAAAGCACGAGTTAGAACAGCTTGCTAACACTTTTTTTGATATTGACAGCGACATTTCTGATGCCGAGACTATCGTTAGTGAAAATATTTCTTCAAGCGATAGTGATTCTGAACCGGATGTTGGCAATTTGCCAGATGAAATAAATTTCGATATTTGGGAAGATAGTAGTGATGATGACAGTGAAATTGGCGTAAGAAGCTACTATTGGTCAACAAAAGCTCCTGCCACAAGCCGTGCTCGTGCAAGCAATATTGTTTCACCAGGACTTTCTGGACCAGCACGAGTTAACAAACCAAATTCAGCCACAGAAGCTTTTAAGCTGTTAGTTGACGATACAATAATAATCGAGCAAATTATCGAGAAGGCCAATGAAAAAATAACGAGCTTGCAAGCTAGTTATGGGCACAATGCCTTATCCTGCCAATTTTTAAATCATGTTGACGAAACCGAAACGTTGGCATTTTTTGGTCTCTTCTTCTTGGCAGGCGTATTCAAGTTGAACCACGAAGATATTAATTCCCTTTTCGCAACTGATGGCACGGGTCGTGATATATTTCGTTCCGTTATGACTGCAAAAAAATTTAATTTTCTCCTCACAGCTTTGAGATTTGATGATCCAGACACCAGAAGTCAGCGCATTGAACCCGGAGACAAGCTATAGCCCATATTTCTAATATATTTTATTGCTTCGTGAATAATTGTCATACAAACTATTCATGTGGGGAATATGTAACTGTGGATGAAATGTTGATTGGTTTTCGCGGTAATTGTAAATTTCGAATGTTTATCAAAAGTAAGCCGGAAAAATACGGAATCAAAATGATGTGTCGCGCGGACGCATTATTTAGTAAACGCCTTTGTTTATACCGGAAAAGACACTCAAATGCAGAATCCTAAGAAGCTAGCCATACCCACCCTCAATGTTCTTTCTTTAGTTGATCCGATAAAAAATTCTAACCGAAATGTTACTGGGGATAACTGGTTTTCTTCTTTAGAGCTTGTCGAAGAGCTACAACGCTGTAAACTTACCTATGTCGGTACTATCCGAAAAAACAAAAGGGACCTACCAAAGGAATTTTTGATAAATAAGCAGCGACCGGTTTATTCTTCGATTTTCGGATTTACCAGAGACGTAACTTTGCTATCTTATGTTCCAGTAAAAAATCGAGCAGTTTGTCTTATATCAAGTTTTCATCATAATGATAGAATTTTGGACAGAGAAAATAAACTTCCAGACATGATAGATTTTTACAATATTACCATAAGTGGGGGTAGATGTAGTAGATCAGTTGGTAGACGCACTAGAAGATGGCCGCAAGCAATTTGGTTTCGTATGATAAATATTAGCGCTGTAAATGGAAGTATTTTGCATAATAATGCTCATCCAGAGGCTGAAATGACACACCAAAAATTTCTAGTTACCTTAGGAAGAGATCTAATACATAACCAATTATTTCGCCGATCTCAAATGGAAAATATTCCCGGGGAATTAAAAGCGCTTATTCATCGAATTGGTCAGATTCCAGAGATAGGTCCAGGCAGAAATGAACATGGGGAAAGACCACCTAGGTGTTCTATTTGTCCACGCAATGATAATAAACATCCATAAATAGGTTTATAAAAATCATTGCGTAAAAAGAATTTGTTGCAATAACTGCCAATAATAGAAGGTTCAAACATGTTTGTTAGTTTTTTTATAAACCTTTTTAGGATTTTATTTTTGAGTGTTTTGAACGTTTTCACATTTATTTAAGAACATCTTTTTAATTTTTCACCTAAATTTTATGTTTTTAGTTTATTTTCGCGATAATTCCCACGAATACATTTGTTTTTTGGGGATATTGGGTCCGAGTATAAACAAAGCGATGTTCATTTTCTTGGTTCCAATACCGGCAATTCTGAACATTTGGTTCATTGTTGAGGGTAAATGTAAACAAACATTTCTTAAAAAATGCCTATCATTATTTGCTCTTTCCATCATTTCAAAACTAAATGCCATTTTTCGCTCTTCATCTACTTCCTGCAGCTCTTGATGTTTTTCGAATTTATACGAATAATACTTGTGTTTTTTTAAAGTGCGCAATATTCTGGTATGATGTTTATTTACCTCTTGCCCTAAAACCCTCGTACTAACCATCTTGTTTTTCTCCACACTCAGTAGAATATTAAGATCTCTGAACTCTCTTTCTTCGGCTCTATTTTCGATATCCTGAGTTGAACATTCACAAATATTTATTACGGTACCTTCAGACTCGAACTTATTGACAATAATATGTTTAATATAGTTGAAATGGACGGAATGGGCTTAGTGGGGAAATAAACTGAAAACATTTCAGATACTGCTCTAAAACTCCGTTTCCCGCATAATGCCACTTAATTATGGCAATTTTTTCATCGATTGATTAATTCGACTGTCACTGATTTATTGACACTTTTTGTCACGTCAGTGACAATATTCATTTTACTGGTGCCTGTTTGCAATTACATTCAAGATAAACTTATTAAAATTTTTTGAAGCCAGATTGGTCACTTCAAAAAGTTATCTTCCATTTTTTCTGTAAAATGTACCGGGAAGCCAATAATTGACCCCCTTAAAATTTACATGGGATTTCCTATGTTCCGCTCGGGACGCACCACCCGGTATAAATATTTAATTAAAAAACAGAGCGTTATCAGATTGGATAATAATATGGACCAAAAAAAAGCATCAATTTAGATAAATTCATATTCTCAGTGAGACCTCGTCGGGGGGCGAGGGTGGTGGTGTACAACTTGAAGGGTGACTCTAGCGGAGGCCTGAACGGCCCACGATTGAACAAGAAGAACTTTAGGGAATTTCGAATGTGACCGTGCAGTGCGAGTTTATTCACGGGCGGGGAAACAGCGCTCGGAGCGCGCCGACCAAAGACTTACGTTTCGATTTTCACGTTTACCAGCGGTTTGGTTTTTAACACACCAGGGGAGGGAGACAAATAACTTCTTCTTCTCCTTTTCTAGTTTTTCTCTTTAATATTGACAGCGATTATGGCTGACGTGTAGAGATTGTTTTTTATTTTGGATATTATAGCACCTGTGGTGTTTGAGTTTATAATATAGAGTAGAGTGAGATGTTAATCGTGCTTTAAAGGATTATGCTTTTAAGGATGTAAACTAATGGTATAGAGTAAGTAGGTATTAATTAATTACTTTTTAATGGAAACCGTTCTAATGTATGACCATATGAAATATTAATTCGTGGTAAACCTATTTGAATATTGCTGGGTTTATAATATGCGCACTGATCACGACACGGCGGCATTAAGCCTCGGCATTTTCCAGTTTCGAGTTTAGCTCTTTATTAATCAAAGATTATTGATAATTAGTTCTCTGAAGCTCTTAATTCAAACAGTGGGCTGCAAGTGAAAATAGGAATAGTCCACGGATGATTTATGACTGTCTTGGAATTATTATAAGAATAATTTAAATCTTCCTGTATATAAAGCTGAAAGGCCAATCAGCGATCCTATTGTACAGTTTAGGACAAACATAAACATGTTTTAAGTCAATTTAATATACAATATAGAAAATCAAGTTCAAGAGTTTCTCTTACACTCTATCAAGAAATTAACGCAAGCTTATATAGTTGCATCTATAATTATAATCAATTATTCTAGGCAATTGAGGCACGATTTTTAATTAAAGTGACTGACATTTAAAAAATCTACAGGTCACCTGCCTAGAATTACAAAATAATTGTAACTCAAGCATCAGCACTAAATTAATTAATTAATTAATTATTGACTAAGTAATTGAGGTATAATTTTAATTAATGTACCCAGAATTAAAAAAAATCTACAACTCAACTGCCTGGAACTGTAAAATCATTTAACTTAAATGTTAATTAAAACCTAATTAATTAATTATTCTAGGCAATTGAGGCACGATTTTTAATTAAAGTGACTGACATTTAAAAAATCTACAGGTCACCTGCCTAGAATTACAAAATAATTGTAACTCAAGCATCAGCACTAAATTAATTAATTAATTAATTATTGACTAAGTAATTGAGGTATAATTTTAATTAATGTACCCAGAATTAAAAAAAATCTACAACTCAACTGCCTAGAATTGTAAAATCATTTAACTTAAATGTTAATTAAAATCTAATTAATTAATTATTCTAGGCAATTGAGGCACGATTTTTAATTAAAGTGACTGACATTTAAAAAATCTACAGGTCACCTGCCTAGAATTACAAAATAATTGTAACTCAAGCATCAGCACTAAATTAATTAATTAAATATTAACTAAGTAATTGAGGTATAATTTTAATTAATGTACCCAGAATTTAAAAAAATCTACAACTCAACTGCCTGGAACTGTAAAATCATTTAACTTAAATGTTAATTAAAACCTAATTAATTAATTATTCTAGGCAGTTGAGGCATGATTTTAATTAAAGTGGCTAAATTTTGTTTAAAATATGCAACTCAACTGCCTGGAATTTTAAAATAATTTAATTTAAACGTTAATTAGAAACTAATAAATTAATTAATTCTTCCAGGTAATTGAGGCATAATTTTATTTAAATTGATTGAAATTTAAATAAAACACCTATAACTCAACTGCGTAGAATTGTTAAATGATTTACTTAAAATTTAATAATTAATTAATAACCAAGCAATTGAGGCATAATTTTTAATTAAAGTGTGACATTTTAAAAAATCTACTATATTTTAACTATAGTGCTAGTTCTAGCTCTATTTCCCTAGTTCTTGCTTATTTGGAATTTTTCTTCTGAGAATAATAATGTTGTTTATTCTTGGTCTCTGTGTCATAAATCTTTTAAGGAAAAATTGACATTGCAGTGTTGCCAGCTTAAAAATCCTCCAAATTTTAAGTCTCTTTTCGAAAAAAATAATTTTTATGAAAATATCATATTATGGAACAGTTGAAGAGAAGTCTCTGGATTAATTTAAAACAAAAATGAGGAAAATTGGAGTATTAGAACGAGACTTAGAGACCAGGGAATCCAAAGTGTTTTTTCTACTTTGAAAACTGGAATAAAACCTTTTTATTATTTCAGGGATTTCAATGAAACTTTAAGTTACAAAACTCTTTCAAGAAATTATAGCCGAAAGTGTAGTGTTGCTAACCCAGAAATCCTCTAAATTTTCAGTCTTTTATTGATAAATCAGGGTTTTCAATGACAAATCAATACTGCTAGAGAATTACCACAAATTTGGCATTTTTTGATACCGAGACACCTTTTCTCTTACTTTTGCCAAAAAAAATTATTTTTAACATTAAATATACAAGATATTAGTCATACAAATTATCGAGTTTGAAAACACTCTAGGCTATTTGAGGCGAAGATACAAATAATAGTTTCAAAAAAAAATTCATTACGTTATTAACATTTACTTACTTCCATTGATTCGTAATGCAGTTAATTATGTTGTAATTGGTCCCGTCAAGGGTGAAAGTAAGAAAGAGAAAGTAGACCGTGCACGGCGTATAGCATATATAGTGTTTCAACTATTGGATTTAAAACTGGTTGAAGCAACATGATGTTTAATGCTAAAAAATGGCTTTTTTATTTAATAATTAAATAGTCTATAATTACGACCGTTTGTCTAAGGCAGATGGCGCAAGTCACATTAATATTAACGAGGTACTTAAATAAATTGGTTAAGGCGAAATTGTTATTTAAAATTCATGAATTTCCGCTACCTATTGTGAAATTTAAATTTGAAAATACTGACTAGTTTGGATATTTCCAGATTCACTACTTTGGCATTTGATGACTCAGACAAGGATGGAAAATGGGATGAGGTAGAAACTCAAAAAACTGCTGAATTAACTAGAGAATATAAAGAATTAAAACAAAAATAGATAGAGTTAAAAGAAAAAAAATAATTACAATTTTTGATGACTAATTAATTACTTTTCCAAATTTTCATAAGTGCACTTCACCGTTTCCAAAACAAATTCCAACCAAACGATCACTGTTCAGCAAGTGAGGGCTCAAACGTGCCCTTTTACCTGCTTTAGGATCTCGTAAAACAGAGACAAAAAATAACTGAAAAGTGAGCTAAAGCGAGAAGCGAGTTTCTTTTGCCTTGTTGCTGTTTTATGTATTAAAAGGTAAATTTATTTAAACATTTAATGGGAAATAATTGTCATAATGTAAATAAGGAAAATTATTGTTTTTTTTATTGGATTGTCACTTTTCATGGAATTTAAAAATAATTAAACAATTTTATATATTCAGCCCAAAGGAGCGAGATTAAACTTGTAAGTCTTTTTTAAGGGGTTACGTTCCTCACGATATCTTGGATTTACTTGAAATAATTTAGAATGTGTAAATCTTAAGAAATTCTAGAAATTTTAGAGTTTTTAAATCCTGGAATAAGTCTGAAATTAACTTGGAATTTAAGGCTATAAAAATCATTAAGATTTAAGCTTTGTCAACATTTTTCCAAAAAAATATGATTATTCTTCGTACATATTGCCTGGACGAAATAAAATGATGTGTCTCTTGGACAGGAGTGCCTTTGAAGGAATTAAATAATTTGTCTCTTATTGGCAACTGAATATCTTGATTTCTAGTGGTTAAATGATGTCATTATTGATTTCTAGGATAAGCAAGGATTGTTTAAGTAACTACTGAAAAAATTATTGAAATTCATACATTAAAAATCAAAATATTGACGTTTTGCTTACAGGAGTGCCTGGAAAAAATAAAATAATTTGTCTCTTATTGGCAACTGAATATCTTGATTTCTAGTGGTTAAAATGAGATAATTATTGATTTCTAGGATAACCAACGGCTCTTTAAGCAACTACTGAAAAAATGATTAAAATTCATACATTCAAAATCAAGATATTAACATTTTGCTTACAGGAGTGCCTGGAAGAAATAAAATAATTTGTCTCTTATTGGCAATTGAATATCTTGATTTCTTGTGATTAGAATAATGTAATTATTGATTTCTAGGATAAACAAGGGCTTTTTGAGTAACTACTAAAAAAATTATTGAAATTCATACATTAAAAATCAAGATATAGACATTTTGCTTACATGAGTGCCTGGAAGAAACTAAATAATTTGTCTCTTATTGGCAACTGAATATCTTGATTTCTACTTATTAAAATGATGTAATTATTGATTTCTAGGATAATCAACAGCTTTTCAAGCAACTACTGAAAAAATTATTAAAATTCATAATTTGAAAGTCAAAATATTGACGTTTTGCTTACAGGAGTGCCTGGAAGAAATAAACCAACTTCTTTCTTATAGACTCTTATAGGGTTGGATGTTCCTATTACGGAACAAACGTTGGTAACCTCAAAATTTCAAACAAACTCACAATCAGCACTTTTTCATTTTTTTATTTTTTATTTTGGCATATACACTACATCCTAGCAATTTGATTTATTCGGTAATTACACCTTTCTAACCAAAGTCACATAATTATGATACAGATGCATCACAAAGAAGTCTTTTTTTACCCAAGCCCATATAGGTGTCGCTCCTCGAAATTTGTTAATAAAACCGTGTACCGTCACTGCGTCACGACAACTATACAATTTTACAAGACAATAACAAACATGGTCCTGTTAAATTTGTTCTATCAAGGAGTGCCCGTAAAAAATAAACCAATTTCTCATTCAGATGTAGATAAAGCTCAAAAATATTTCAATTTTTGGTAGTTATTGATGATTTTCTGAATCTTTTCTTTTAACGTTTAGCTACTATTTATTAGAAAAAATAAATAGAAGGGGGTTTGTTTATCCTTTGAAGTGCCTTTAAAAAATCACTAAATAAAATCCATATTTTTTTAAATTGACCGACGTTTCGTCATTATTATTATATATTGACATCTTTAGGACATACAATAACAAACAATACACGGACAAGTAATGATTCAGTTACTTCTATGATATTCTATAAAGAGATTTGGACCTAACCTCTGAATAGATGAAGTACATTCTTCAAGTTTCTAAAATTTTTTTTCGCCTCTTCATTGAACTATTTTATTTTTATCCTAAAAAGCTGAAATGTTCAATAATAGGGCATAATGTACCAACAAAACCTGTAAGCTTAAAACCATCAAAAAAGCTTTCGTTTATCATCAAAAAAAAAATTAATAAAAAACAGAGGAAAAGGAACTCATTAAGTAATACCTGGAAAAAGTTGCATTCCGCTTGCAACTCAACGGTGGTATTTTCATCAAGATAAATAAAACGGGGTTGTCTTATTTATGTCGGCTTTAGAGTCTCGGGGATGTTTCCTTGGGAAATAAGGGAGGGAGATTAAGTCAGGACGACGAGTTTTATAAGGGAGGGAGGAGGAACCTTATTTTATTCGGTTTGTGTTAATTTCTTTTTACTTTTTTTTAATTATACAGTATATAACAGACGATAGTTAGACTTATTTCAATTTTTTATTAAAAAAGCAATAAATATGATTTTCTTCTTTAGCATCTGCTAATACTTTAAACATTTTTTTTATACAATTAGTGATTTCTAAGATAAGTTTTTACTGATCCTTGTTTACTAAACTTTAAAAAAAAATTACTGCTGCGATAAATATTTTATAATTGAAAAGCCAATTATAGATTTTTTTCCATTAAATTATTTACTTTAATAAAGCTTTGTTTTTTCTTTAATACCTTGCAAATTATACAATTTTTTTTGAGTATTATGGCAGTGATTTCTTAGTTATATCTTGATCACTATTACTTTCTTTAAAGAATTATTTTATCACATTAGTGATTTTCTGATTACACTGCAACTTTTCCACCTTATATAATATAACCATGAGGCACCATAACCAACAAATAAACAAAACACAAAAATTAAAACAGGATCGAGCCATTATCGTTTTTAAATAGAAAATTTCCCCGCGCTAAGTGGAATATTGTTCGTCGTTCGACTCTATTTAAGTGCATAATGGTTATAAATAGATTTAAAATAAAGATTACGCTACGTTAGGTATATCTATACACACACACACACACATGTTATAATTTACGGATAATCGCCATTGTGATATGTAAAAAAAATAACAAAGAGCGGAAACATAAACTAAAACTTGTTAGAACGGGAAAATAAATCGTGATTAGTAAGAGCGAAAGAGAGACAAAGAGAGAGAGAGATTTGGTTGTTCGTGGTGGTCGAAACGGTGAAGTCGCCCGATATCGTCACCGTGTTTTAATTTGTTTTATAAAGACGACACCGACGACAGACGGGGTCAATATATTTTTTTTAAAAGGTCACTTCTTCCTTTTTACGGTTGTTTTGAAATTCTCGTAACCCTTTAACGTGCCTTCCACTGATTGATCCTTCCATTATTCCAGGCAGTTGTACCGAGAATTCATGTCCCATTTCTAGGTAACTGAATTATGAAAATCCTGTTTATTAAGTTGCTTTATTATTTCAGGCTAAGAACCTATGTCTTTATTCCAGACACGTGAGTCATATTCTTTAAAACAAAGTTCTCACATTTCAAAATCTGCAATAAGGTAAAACTTTTCTTGATTACGTGTTTCGGGTATTATAGGGCGCCATCAGATCAGCGAAGAACTTCAATCTGTCATAACAATTTTTCGCTGGTCCGACGATGACCTTAATACATAAAATAAGTAACCAATAAAAAAAATACACTCTACTGTAGCTATTCGGTTATAATTTTGCTATTGTACCTTGAGGAAAACGAAATGATGGCGCTCCTCCGCACTATGCTGCCACTGTGCGTACATTTTTGGATGAAACCTTTCCAAATCGGTGGATAGGAAGGAGAGGACCCATCGAATGGCCTGCTAGGTCACCTGACCTAACACCAATGGACTTTTTTTTTTGTAAGGATACCTCAAGTCGAAGGTATTTGTTAATAGGCCAAATAATCTACGACGACTTGAAAGAGAGAATTCGCCGAGAAGTGCGCGCCATAACTCCGGAAATTATTGAAAATGTGCAACGAGCCTGGATATTATCAAGCCTGTGGATGGCAACCATTTTAAACATTTAACTTAATTTTTGTTCTTTTTTTTATTTGTTACATGAATCGTCTTTTTTTCGATAACTGCACACAGAAAAATCCCGAAGGATTATTTCACATTTTGTTGTGTAAAAAAAAATGTTTCATTTTAATACACAATTGTTAGATAATATCTCACAGTCCTGTATAAAAATTCTCAGGCATTTTGTATATATTTTAATGTGTATATTTCAAACAATTATTGCATATTAAATTAATACACCATAAGTGGATATTAATTATTAAGATAATGTGTATAAATATTCCACATTTTTTTTTTTAAATCCAATGCAGTTTGGTACAAAAATCTAATAACCAAGTATATTTTTACTACAATTTTTAATTATTTTTTTATTCTGGCTTGTTTTGATTTTATTTACAATTGTGTAGAATAAAAAAGATTCTTGCTAATTCAGCCCTTCACAATTATAGAATTTTAAACTATGTATTGTGTAGTTATAATACACAATTGTGTATAAAGGAGGACGCGCCCGACGCCCTTGCCTTTGCCGCTAGAACTTCGTTGTTAGCGTCAATGTTGCCAGATTCAATATTAACAGTTGTAAAGATATGCATCAAAATTTGCAGTCGATTTAACATTGTTAATTGAAAATAATTTAATAGGATATTTAAAAATAAGCCCAATCAGCATAAGTTCTAATTTTATTTATTTAAATAATATCGTGATAATAACACGCGTAAGGAAAAAGGAAACGTAACTTTTTTAATTGGCGGTGTAATCTTTAAGATACATTTGATGGCAGCATTGCTATAATTCCCAGTGCCACAGGTGTTCAACTGTTCATTCTTCAGTCCTTCAATCAATCGGCCCGCATTAATTTGTTTTAAGGTTTTTTCGTTTTGTTAAGTGTTAAAATTGCATAAGAAAAAAATGGATATATTCGTTGAAGATAAACTTAAGGAGTGGGGTTTATTGGCCCAACTCCAGGAGCAGTTTGTAGGTAGGTAATTAGGTAAGCACCATATTTTTTTTGCATTTATTGTATACTTTGGAATTTACTGTATATTTTGACGTTTAGACAGGTAGCTGGTACCTATTTAGTTTAACTGTTCAGTGATAACTGATAACATTACTTATAGAATAGATAAGTAGGTATACTTACTTTTTTTACATCTTTTTTATCTTTGTACCTATTCAATTTTAATGTAGAGGTCGGTTAAATTTGTAACCTTTATTGTATTTGTATTTCAATTTGTATTACAAAATGGTATCTACTTAATCATAGCATTGTCTGACAGTCCTGTACCGTCCTTTTCAAGTCCTGTAGTAGTATTGTAAAGAAATTTGAACACCTATACCTACATATACCTACTCACTGTGGGCAGCCACTAGCTCTCACACTCTCTATGGTAACTAAACTATTATCAACAAACTAAAAACCTTTTAAAATTAAATTTTAAAAATTTTTTAAAAATTACCTAGGCTATTACTATTAAAACAAATAATTAAGATTTTTTTTATTGGATAGGAAGGAAGGCTCCTGTAGATATATCGTGTCCACCAAGATCCCCTAAACTTACATGGAGCTATAAAGGAGACAGTGTAAAATATCTATGGAAAAAACTTAGGTTTGAAACGATTGAAGAAAAGATTTAATACATTGCTTTAATGTATTAAATCTTACAATTAAATAAATTGTTAAAATAAAAAAGCAGCTTTTTTTAATCCTGTTTTTCCCAGGTGCACTAGAATTTATTATTACACAGATTTATGACGAAATTCTCTAAAATGTATTTTAAATTTTTAAACAATTTGTTTATTTTTTTTATACAAATATATTGATTATTTTTAAATTTTTATGAATATAAATACAAAACATTGTAATAAAAAACTCCAGTTCTCATGTTAATTTGATATACAAACCTAAAATAAGTAACCTACACTCTATTTAAATTTATAAAACAATATATAGTATTATTATACACAATTTGTAATAAAATTTAATAGTTGGAATAAAAGAAAATAAAATATATTGTTAAAACAAACTACACTAACGTGTGTATTTAAAATGCACAAATTGTGTTTTTTTCCTGTACATACCATGTTAAAAAAACACTAAGAGTTTGCTTTTTTACTGAACAATTATATTAAATAAATACAAAATATTGTCGAATTTAAGTACACAAATAGTGTACTATACATACAATAAAATAAATCAAATTGATACACAATTTGTTGATTATAGAACCACAGTTGTTTAAACACAATAGCATAGAGAAATTCTACACAAATTGATTCTGTACCATTTCCAGAATCAAATTGTTTGTAAAATCTATACAATTGTTGAATTTTTATTCACCTATTTTTAAGAGTGTGTTGACTTTGGGTACAGGACGTGATGCATAAAACATACGTAGAATTCCACGCGAAATTCAAAGATGAAATAAAAACAAGGTGCTTTCATTTGAAAAAATTAAGTCGATGGTCGTAATTCATTTTTGAGCAACCCTGTATATACAAACTAGAGGCGCAACTTGAAATAAAAATCGACGGCTCCGAGCGTTTTTTTTTTCGAACACACCCCTGAATTTTAAATGTGTAATAATAGTAGTCTTATAGTGTAATAATAAAATACGAGGGCGGGTCAATAAGTCCGTGACTTTTTGGATAAAAGACAGGTTTTTATATAAAAAGTTATTTTATTTTCCAACATACTCTCCTTTGAGTTCTCTACACTTAGTCCAACGTTTCTCCAATTTTTTTATCCCTTCGGAAAAAAAATGATTTGTCGAGGTCATCAAAATAGACATTTGTTTGAGAGATGATTTCGTCCTTTTCCGCCGAGCCATTTCTTTAAATTTGGGAATAGGCAATAGTCACTGGGGGCTAAATCTCAAGAATAGGACGGATGAGGAAATAATTCGTAACATATTTCATGGATTTTTGGAAACCATGGAAACTGCACAATTGCACATGTGTGGACCCTTATTGCATTGTCCTGGTAGAAAAGAACTTTTTTTTTTTGGCCAAATGTGGTCTTTTTTCTTTCAGTTCCTCATTAAATCTATCCAATAAGTTGGTATAATATTATCCATTGATTGTTTTCCCCTTTTGAAGATAGTCAATGTGGATTATTCCCAAAAAACGGTCGCCATGACTTTATTGGCTGACAAATCCACCTTTGCCTTCTTGGGCGCCGATTCACCCTGAGAAATCCACTGTTTTGACTGCCGTTTGGTCTCTGGCGTGTTGTGGTGGATCCACGATGCAACGACGCAAAAATTCGTCCATATTGCGGTTGAATAACGCCAAACATTCCAGGGAAATTGTCACACGGTTGCGTTTGTAGTCGATTATGAGCAAACGCGGCACCCATCTTGCAGAAAGCTTTCTCATACCCAAATGATCATTCAAAATTGAAACTACTGAACCATGTGAGATCCACAATCTCTCTCACTTTCAATCTCTGATCGGCTAAAACCATATCGTGAATTTTTTCGATTGTGTTGGATGTAGAGACCTCGACTGGGCGTCCAGAACGTTCGGCATCTTCCGTGCTTGTACGGCCACATCGAAATTCAGTAAACCACTTTTTTACCATGGAAATGGATGGTGCAGACTCCCCATAATATTTACCAAGCTTAGCCTTGGTTTGAGTGATTCGACACGAAATTCACTTTTTTCCATTTTCTTCTCAAAACGAGTGGTAGTCTGCTATCAACAGCTGTCAAATACAAACTAAATCACGCAGCTCGTTCAAATTTTGTCAGGCGTCAACTGACAGTTCTCTGTTGCCAGGTGCAGAGTTGCCATTTCCATTAAAGGGCGGGAAATTCAAAAAGTCACGGACTTATTGACCCGCCCTCGTATTATACACTAAGTAATCTAGAAAAAAATTGGAAATGCATTAACGTATATGAAACAATAATTATACCAAAGAATATATTCAAATTTACTCAAAATTAAATAAATAAAATTTATTTTAGAAAAATGCGGTGGTATATTTTTTTTATTAAATAATATTTACGATAAATCGCGTATAGATTAACATGTAATAAACCTTCTTATTAAACGTGATTTAAACATAAACACAATATTAAATTTCTCAACGTATATCATGCGGACATTTTATCGGATATTAATAGTTGAAATTATCGTGTGAAATTATTGCTTAGGCAGGCAGCTAAAAAATAATTCGGATATTTTTTTCAGTCTAGATTCAGTCCCTATCGTAAACTTACTTTACGCGGTAACATCTGGCTCAAATAAGATCAAAGTTTTAATGATTTTACCATAGTGTTCATAAAGTATATTTACCGGATCTTGATCAACTGCAGGCAGTTGATTTACGAATTCATTTTTTAGCTTTAGACAGTTGAACCTTCAATTCCAAGCAGTTAAATCATAAAACCGAATTCCTGTTTATTGAGATGCTTTATTATTCCAGGCATTTGAGCCTCATAAAGAAAAAAATACTGCACGAGTTTTTAATTAGGCAGAAAATAATTTATTTAATTAAAATAATGGATTTGAATGAGAACAATGCATATCCGATTAATTTTATCAACTGTCAAAAATTAATTATTTGCAATTTCATTGGTTTATCTCCATGGAAACTTCTCCATGATTTGCCATGGCTATCTAAATTTACCTCACATAATTTTAATTAGACTAGGATAATAACTTCAGACGTTTTAGAAATGTTGTTATTTTGTCATAATTTGGATTAGTCAGTAATGCGAGAGAAAATAGAGAAAAGAAACCTAATAATTATTAATGCCAAGTGACATACCCGTATTGAGTCGTTTCAGAATTATAGCCATTTAAACAATTATAAGATACTACCTTACCTTATTTTATGAAGGTCAGTACGTCAATGTATATGACCAAAATAATGAAAAAAATTCCTTGATAAAAAAAGCATCTTGAGTTGACATTTTCCGCAGAAAATTAACAATTGAATTATTTATTTTTTAATTATTATGCCCCCTATAGCAGTAAAATTTCGAATTTGAAAATAATTTCCCAAATTTTATAATGCCAAAAAAAATTCCAAAGATGTCTTGTGAATAGACAAAATGAAAATTTAAAACAGTTAATAATTATGAACCCCCATACATGTATCTATATATATACGGCGTCAATAAATTAGGATGCATATATAGTAATAGCGAGTGGGCGCATATATCCATATAACCAAATTGGCGCATATAGTAGTGGGCATCGTCAATTTGCCAGATATATTGTGCTACTCCAGGACACCTAAATCCAATAACGACGTAATAATATGTGCTTTGTGTGCCAGAGAGGGAAACGTTACCGGGATACGGCGGTGGTTTAAATGCCACTCAAAGAGCGGTCTCGACGCCATGTTGAATTTCGGATTTCTCGAACGTATTACATTTTTTAATGTTAGGATATTAAACGAAAGTCAGTCTGCATATGATCAATTTAGAAAATAAGATTTTGTTTTTATTTGAACGATGTTGCAGCGAATTAGGGTCATTTTTGAACTATTTTTTTTTCAGACCCTCATTGGTCATTGACTTTATCCAAGGAGTTAGTAGGATTATATTTAATAACTTTTATTTTTTTTAATATCCTTGAAATTGCTCATTTTTCAGACATTTGAATCAATTTTTTTGTTGGTATTTAATCTTATATTTCTTATAAAAAGCCAAAATATAAAATTTTAATAAAAAATTATATTATACTAGTATTATTATGTTTCCCTACTTTAAAACCTTATTGCACATATTTACCAAGAAAAATACTCCTTATATAGACCCTTTATACATATTATACAAAGGATCCAGAGCCGTTTTCGATTACATTTATAATATATACCCCTTGGAAAGATTGTTCTCCCTTCGCCTGCAATAAATCCCCAATTTAATCAAAGTAAAACACCTAAACCTGTTTTTGTTTCAAACCAATTTCGCTTAAAAGTCTCTAAATCGGATATTAAATTACAAGTAGGTCACTAGGTCAAATCTACTACTACTACTATTCTATGTAGCTGCGAAGTTTCTGATCATCATCGTGGGAGGTTAATTTAGC
This sequence comes from Anthonomus grandis grandis, assembly GCF_022605725.1. Lineage (NCBI taxonomy): Eukaryota > Metazoa > Arthropoda > Insecta > Coleoptera > Curculionidae > Anthonomus > Anthonomus grandis. Next base: position 249,448 of record NC_065559.1, read on the forward strand.
TGGAAAAGTCTCATTTTACTTGCTATTATCGATTATAATTCGTAAAAGAAACATTTCGCAAAAACTCGATTTTTTTTTTGGTGATTGCCTTAAGTGAAAGTATATAAGCGGCCATCATCAGCTTTCTAAGTAATACGTTGGTGAGGTTGAATTTTGCAGTGTGACGTAATCAGAAATCAACGGCATGGCAGTTACTTGTACTAGTCCTTCCTATTGCCTTGGACCAAAAACTGGGTCAGAGATTATTATTATTATAGTGAAAATAAAAGCTGTATAATGGTTCGGATATTATTTTTGCTATTGGTGGTGTTTTAGTTAAGTTTTGTGGGTTGTTTAATGGGTTTTTTAACTATCCTAAAAGGTTATTCAGCTTTAAAGTTGAAAATTAATACAATTTTTAAGGAAGAACATAATTTTCTTGTGCAATTTTGTTTTTCTGTTTAAAATGGAATATATTATATTTTTTTTTAATTTTTTTGTAACTTTTATTAGCCCCTGTATCGACAAGGCAAATAGTAACGATTTAAAACTTTAGGGTTATAATCCACATAAAAATACCTTCAAAATAAGGTATCACTCGACCCCTCGTTCCATTTAAAATTTTGGGGGCCCTTGTCACCCCCCGAGGGCCAAGCCCTAGCAAAAAAATGGTTCCCCCCTTGAATCAAAAATTAACGTGTCCGAGGATTTTTTCGCAAATGTTCTGAGGGATCCAAAATAGGCTCTGTTTCGTTTTCAAATGGCCACCCTGTTGTACATCCTAAATATATCTAATTTTTGAGTCATTTAACTAAAAAAAAATTTTTTTACAAGTAATCTAAATAGTGCGACACTGTATTACTTTATTACCCATATATAAAAGTTAATTTTTTATCTTTTAATGGCTCCGTTCGAAAACCGATTTCCCGCAATCCGTTTTTCCTTTTAATCGGAAGAACTAAAGGCCCTGGAAATTATAGGAAAAAGTTTTCCGAGAAGGAGAGGCGATAATCTTTCAAACTGTTCTCCGAACTCGACACTAATTTTCTTTTATCTTTTACAATTTAATTGTTATATGAGCCGAGTACAAATTGTTAGGCTACTTTCCTTTTTTATATTAATCTAAAGGGGAAAAATTGATTATTTTTGTGGAAGGACTTTATCAGACATATTATCCTTTTAATAATTAAAGGTCATAAGTAAACCGTAAACAAAGCTTAACAGGAGCTTAGCTTTAGCATGATATTTTCATTAAATTTTTAAGGGAAATGTTGGTGCAGGAAATTTTCACTGAACGCAGGATTAAAGGACGGAAAACGAGGTACTCTATGAAGAAGACGTCTTCTGCTAGGATTCTCAACAATAAATTAGTAATTAATAATAAAGATAAGTGTCGTCTACTCTAAAACTACTCTAATAATTGTCTTGGAGAAGAGGTTGACCAACAGTAAATAAACAACACTTTACAGGAACACAGAATAAACACAATAATTATTAAACGAGATTAAAGACAATAATAATAAAAGGTAATACGTAAGCTGAAACTGTAATAATTATTGTGTTATTTATTTTATTATACGATTTTAAATAACGTTATAAAAAAGTTATGAAGTTTTTTCCAGATATCTTCGGAACTATTCGAAATTATTTTAATTTTAAGACGGCATTTTGTTAAGCATTAAATTTAGTAACTTCGTCATAATTTAACTGACCTTGTATCTCTTACGGTTTCCGAGATCTCAATGATGAGGGTCAAATTTGGGCCACCCTGTACAATCAAAATGGATTCTATAACCTGTTTTAGGTTTAACCAAATAACTACTAGTACTGTAAATTCTTGGATTAGGAGGCTTTAAGCACCAGTTTGTAAACTTAGCAAATAAAGTATAAGTATTATGACTTTGACTATACCCAGTAAACACATACACGTTTATTTAACATTTTTTCATATGTCATACGTTGATAATTGGTGTTAGGACATTTTAGGTTGAAAGTTTAACCGTTGAATTTTGGTGTAAAATAAAACGGTATAAGTTAACGTTAAAAGGGCGTTGAATACAATCCAAAATAAAATTTAATATTTTTATAACATTTTAATAACAGATTTTTATAACTTTATTTCTTCTATCATCTTAAATGTTTTTTAAACGTTAAAGAATTTTATTAATTGAGATATTATTTATTCTATAAACATTATTATAAAATAGGAAATTCATTATATTATCTTGGTACTTTGTTGTTTTGTTTCTTCTTTTTTGGTGACTATAAATTGCGTTTGAATAATATGTAGATAAAGTTCGACGAAAAAAATGTGTTAATAAAGATGTTAATAATGCTAACTCATATATATTACCTATCGATTCTACTTTAAACTCTAAGCTGCCTGCAAAGCTGAACATTCTTTAAGTGCAATAATTGTATAAGTTTTAAATGAATATTAAAAAAATCTAAAAATTATTTTATTTGCTTAAAAATTTGTAAACAAACGAATGAAAGAGTATTTATTTGCATTGTAACCTATCTGAATAACCATGGATATTATATACTGTTAAAATAACGTTATTTTATTGGTTTAAATAACAACCAAATTAAACGTCTTTTACACGAATAAAAAAAACTACGTTTTAAAAACAGATACTCTAGAAAATTGGAATAAAGAAAATTTTTACTATCCATTGCATAACAAATTGTCGAAAAAAATTAAAAAAATATATATTTGCCTAAAAAGATATAAACAAAACAAAAGTTTAGTAGAAATTATTTGCATTGTATCGAAATGACCATGGGTATTATATTATTACTGTTATAATAACGTTTTTTTAATGCGTTTAAATAACGACAACATTAAACGTCTTTTACACGTATATAAAACACTACGCTTTACAAACATAAACCCTTCGCTTTGATTGGTCTAAGAAAATTTGGGTAAAGAGGATGTTTACGATGCTGACGCATTGAATCATAACTATAAGTAAGCAAATCGTCAAAGAAACGACACAGGGTGAGTGTTTTGTTTATATTATATTTTCTGGAGTTTGTATTATTTGTGCAATTATTGTGTTTCTACTAGCAGTTCTTCGTTTGCCAATAAAGGTATGTTATTATTAGTGCATGCCAAAATTAGTCAATAGAGAGATTTTACACCTCTTAATCTAAATTTTGGGAGCGGAAAGTAGATTTAATTCTAAGACTAAAAAATACACAAAAGTGATCTCGATCTTATTTTTGAATTTACAGGGTCTCATCTGGTCGGAAGGCATATCAAAATATATTATTTTAAATGGGATACCTTGTATAATATTTCTATTGGATTTTATGTTGTAAACAATGTTTTTTATATAGGTATAGGCATCCAAATTTTGCTTCCTTCCAGAAAAATTAAATATTTTATAAAATATCGATTTAAAGGTAGCATGGAGCGTAAAGGAGTAGCTAAAGCATTCAGCCACGCGCATAAAACATGGTGAAAGGATTTAAATATTTGCCTCATCTATAGGTTACGACGTTTCTGTAAATGTACATGTTATAAACCTTCTTTTTTCTTAAAAATTAGTTCAGTTGCGTTTAGTCTTAAACATTGATTGAGTTATTTTTTTTATCAAGTTTACGTTTGTGTAAGAATACTTTATTCTAACAGTTTTTTGTTAAACATCATTTCAGTTGAACTTAATTTGAGTAATGTTAATATTTTTTTATTCTTAGATTAATGTTTACGTTTGTGTAGATATACATTAAAATATTTACCATTTCTTTTGGTATAAATTGGTTTAGTTGCGACATATTTAAAGAATGTTAATATTTTTGATTTTTAAATAAAGTTTTTGTTAATAAAATTAAAACTAATGTTTTTAATTTCATCTTACCACTACCCCTCCAATCTTAAGATTTCAGAAGTTGATTTTTTAACACTAACACTATATTAATTTCTAAAATTCAAATCCAATAAAATACACTAGTTAACAGAATATAAAGTAAAAATTATATTATTTTTATTTTTATTTATGGGTAGGTGTCTAAAGTTTAAATCATTATATTCTTTTTGTATACCTACGCTTCAAAAGACCACCATTACCATTTCTGATAAGTTATATATTATACTAACTACTGTCATATATTTTTTTTTATCAAAAGTATTACCATCAGTATGTACGTGTCGTGTATATATTATGTATATGTATAGTCATCATCAGACATTATTGGTTTTGGTAACCTGTCAAAAAACCTGCTTTCTACTAGTTACAACTATGTGCCTACCTGCTATTTACTTTTCGTCAGGTGGAAAGCAGTTTTTTTGACAGGTGACCAAAACTAATTATGTCTGGCAGCAATTATGCATACGTATTTCAAACAATAGCTAAAAACGTCTAACTAAGGTTTTTCAATTAAGTTGCTGAAACGTTTTTTTTAGGAATAATTACAAAATAGAAATTACGTTAGAAAAACGTGTTCTTATTGATCATTTTACACGTTATTTATAATCCAATATAAACGTCTTTTTTACGTTTATTTAAACCAAAAGATAGTTACAATATATCATCAATGTACACTTATTCTCAACGTTTCACTTTACACGTTTCGTACAACGTTTATATGCTCGACATTTTTGGGTTGATTGTACGTTATTATTAACGCTTTTAAATTTTGGTGTTTCGTCATTTTAAACGTTTTAAAAACGAATATGTGTTTATTGGGATGGTTCCTCTGGTATTCGTCTACAATAATTCTTCTTAGGAACAAATTGCTTATCAATTTTTTCATCATTTGTCATCTGGTTTGATAAATAAGAAACCTATAATAACAGCAAGTAAACATGTCAAATGTGCCTCTGAGAACCGCCTAAAGTAAAAAATAATTAACAGTAAAAATAAAACTCATTATAAACTGTCCGTAACAACTTTAATCTGGTCCTGATTTATTTGATTTGTTTTTTATACAACGAAGAGAAAAATAAGGAGAAACCGTGGGGCGAGTTGACGATAAAATGATGGGAAAATTCGAAACAAGGCGACGCAAATAAAAGCGGAAAACCGTAGCGCGGGCATTACGTTTTATGCTAAAGTACGTGACCAAAAGCCCAAATGGTTTCGACTTAATAACGTTATACGCGAAGTTCAAAGAGCCCCGGGGCTGCTCTGTGCCCCCCTCCTCCCGCTATATTCCGCATCGTGGAGGACCGAAGGTAAATGCTCGCTAGATTCTCTGGTTTATGTTAAAATATTATCTTTGCATTACGTCTGGTTTTAACAGAAAAGCTCCCAAACTTACTAATTAAACGAACATGATATCAACGGCAACAATAATGATTACCTATATAAATAAAGAAAAAATGGCGCATCACAATGCGCAACTTAATTAAATAAAATAAAATGTTAATTAAAGCCGCTCCGTTATATCTTACAGCCTCTGCACGTCCGCGTCCTATATCAGACGTTTTAATGAGTATAAGTTATTATAATTTTAAAAGCGCCACGAAGCCGAATTGCAACTTGTTTTCCTACAATAAAACGTTGTGCTTAAAAGTCATAGAAATAATTAACTTACGTTCGTGCTACTGTTTTTTTCTTACTGTGGTTAAATTATTATACATTTCAGGTTTTCTGGTTCAATTGTGGTCATAAAGGAAGAACAAACCACTTCATTTTATCAAATCAGCTCGGTCATATCGGCCTTTCATCATAATTATTGTCTTTCACTTTCGTATTATTACAATATATACAGGGTGATTCAAAATTGCGTGCAAAGATTTCAAGGGTGTATTTACCAGCCAAAAAAAGGCACTTTTTTTCATATAAACATATATCCTAACTTGCTTCGTTTTCTAGATGCTGAGTGTAAAAGTTTTTTAATAAAATTGGTTTTTTATCAATTATTCAAAATCCTTTCAGCCGATTTAAATAGGATTGAATTGAATTGAATTGTCGAAACAGTGGGCTGCCAAAGCAGTTGTGCATATAGGTCTCCTGATGGACTCGTCATGCCCCACCGGGGGTTACCGGAGCCCAACGGCCTTAGAGAAACCGATAAGGCTCTCTGGTCTGAAGGACTTAAAGTCGCTCGGTACACTGAAAGTGTTACCCAAGTATTTGAACCTGGCGCGCTGGCACTACATGGTCAACGGTTTCATCCTCCTCACAGCACCATCGGCATTCCGGGTTGTCCGCAATACCGATAGTATGGAGATGGTTTCTTAAGTGCCAGTGACCGGTTAAAAGACCTGTCACTAGCCGAATTTCGCGTCTTTTTAGGCGTAGTAGATTTTTGGTGAGACAGGCAAAGGGCCCACCTATGTGCGCTTTGGCCTGTCTCATACCAGGGGACTCAGTCCATCTTCGGTGGGTTCACTTGTCCAGCAAACACCTCAATGACGCGACCGCAACGCATTTGGCGATACCAACTATGGGTTCCGGCCCCATCGGCACATTCGCGGATCCCAGTAAAATTAAATAGGCTTATTTGTCATCATAAAAGCTCTCCTTTGATGGGAATAAAATGAATTTATTAATTCCAGTGGCATTTCACCTACTTGATACTTAATAATAATAAATATTTTTTATTTGCATAGAAGAAACAAAAAAAATACAAGTTTACAAAATCTAGCAATAAATTTACGCAAATAAAAGGCCTACAAATTCAGAATTCTGCCATGGCAGATTCTGGTCTTTAACATTGTGGCCCCACACTTCATTAAAAAAAAAAATGGTAATTTCAGTAACGCTCATTAACAGTAACGCTTAACTAATAACTGATTAAATACAGCTTTTTCTTTAATCATATACCTAATAAACCTACATATAAGAGTTCTAAATTCCAAATTTGACAGTTTAACATCAAGCAAAACAATACACACTGCAAATACCCAAAAAACCGATTAAATTTTTTGTTAAATAACAAAAAATAGAAAAATTATTGCAGACAATAAATAAATAAATAAAATGATCCCAATACCAAAAATTGTAATAAATTACTCAAGAAAACAACCATTCAAGTTAAAAAGTTAAAAAAAAAGAACTTAAATTATATACCCTGCTGATTCATTAGATTTACAATCATCCTTCTACGAAAAGTATTACAAGAAATTAATAATTGGTCCGGATCCAAATTTAAAGAATTTATTTGATAAGCAAAATTGTAAGAAAATGATCGTTTAAATAACTGTGTTATATGTCTCGGAATGAGAATAGTATTTCTTCTTAAATTTAAATGGTGAACATCATTTCCAAAAGTTATTTTTTGATAGAGATAGGGCGGACTACGATATATTAAAATTTTATAAAAAAATGTTAAAGAATGAGCAATTCTTCGATTATGCATATTAAGCCATCCAAGTTCGTGAAGTTTATGGGAAATGCGGTTTCTCCTACGAATGCCAAATATTAGTCGAATGCAAGAGTTTTGGAGCTTTTGCAGTCTACCCCTATCCTCATAATCAAGACACCAGCCATACACTACATCACAGTAATTACATTGTGAAAGGACCAATGAATCACATAAAAGCTTCTTAATATCTTTACTTAAATAGTGTCTATGCAAATACATTAATTTCAAAGCAAGATATGCCTTTTTAAGAATATTAGACACGTGATGTTTCAAACGAATATTATTATCTACTATAAGGCCCAAACTCTTACATTTGTCAACAACTGGAATTCTTTCGTCCCCCAATTTAATGTTTATACCATTTAAAATATTATTTACATTAGTTCGATTACCTATGAACATTATAGATGACTTCGAAGGATTTAATTTTAATAAATGCTTTGAAGAAACATCACAAATAGCCTGTAAATCTTGATTAATTTTAAACTCAAGGCACAATGCTTTAATTGAAGATAAAATCTAGACGTGTAAATGATAAAAAACAAGGGTCCTAAAATACTACCCTGAGGCACACCACTTTCAACTTCCAAAGGATCAGATATGTCGTTATCTATTTTAACACGTTGAATCCTATTATTTAAATAAGAGGCAATTAAATTAATAGCAGCATCAGAAAAGCCAATATAATGAAACAAAGACTTTAAAATTGAGTGGCTAACGAAATCAAAAGCTTTAGTATAATCCAACAACACCAGAGCAGAAATCTTACCCTCATCCCTAGCCCGAATTACGTCATCAATAACGTCCGCCATAGCCGAAGTACAACTATAATTTGTTCTAAATCCAGATTGCTTAGGTGGTAAAATATCATTATTATTAAGAAAGCTACGAATTTGAGAGTCTAGAATGCGTTCGAGAATTTTTGAAAACGTTGGTAAAATACTGATAGACCTAAATTGACTAAAATCTGTTGGATTATGCACTTTCGGCAATGGCAACACAAAGGCTTCTTTCCAGCATTTGGGAAAGTAGTTTTTATTAATACACTCGTTAACAATATGTAAAATAAATGGTATAAGCAGCATAGTTGAATTAACGTAATATTAAGATTATCCACCCCGAATGCTTTAGACTTAATACGTAATATAATTGCAGAAATAGTATTATAATCAGTGGGATGAAAAGAAAACTTATTTAAGATTGGTAATGCATTCTGATCATAAAAATTAATTAACTCATCACAATTATCAATATTTGTCACTCTTGTACTATCTATAAAATATGAATTAAAATTGTTGGTATTTACAAAAGATTTAGGAATTTGCTTCTGCTTTGATGGCAATATTTTTCTTAGTTCACGCCACTTGTCCTTGTATGTACAATTCTCAAATTTATCACTATAAAAAGCCCTTTTTTCCGCTCTAATCGTTGTTGTTGTATAGTTTCTAAGCTGTTTGTAATAATTCCATTTAGCTGGCAGTTTAGTTGTTTTAATATCCTTTAATGCCTTATTTCTTAATTTTTGCAATAGTTTAATATTATCTGTCAGCCACGGAGAATCTTTTTTTTTTCGAACAACTATAGTTTTAATAGGAGCATGCTTGTCGAATAATTTGAGTAAATTGTTGTTTAAAAAATGTATCTTATCATCTATGGATTCGAATTCATATATTAAATGAAATGGAACAGCCTCCAAATCCTCTTGAAAGTTGTTTAGGTTTATATCTTTTAAGGATCTATAAGATACAATGTGCGGTTGTACAATAGATTCCGTCACATTAAATTCACAAAAAACGCCAAAATGGTCAGAAAATGTAGAGCTTATTATGCCAGATTTCAAAATGCCAACATGATTTGTAAAAATAAGATCTATAATTGATCTAGTGTTGTTGGTCATACGAGTATGCTCGGTTATAAGTTGCTTCAAATCGAAAGTTTCACACAAAGAAATAAGCTGAGTTGCATGACTGTAATTTAATTTAGATATATCAATGTTAAAATCACCTAGACACGTTATATTATTAAAATTTGAAAAAATGTCAATTAGTGTTTCCTCTAAAGTTAAAAAAAAACTCTGAATATTTGAACTTGGAGGCCTATAGACTATGCCGAAAATGTATGGCTCCTTACTAATAAAAATTTTTACCCATAAACTTTCAAAAAAATCATGACTTTCAGATAAAATAATTTCATATGATAACTTCTAGGTAAAACTATAGTACGCCACCGCTTTTTTGACAATTTAATTTTTTTTATAGATTAAGCGGTCAATAATGTAACTTTCTTGCCTCTTGAGCCTTACTCGTATCTAACTTTGTTTCCAGAAAAAAAATCAAAACTTGTGCCTGGCCCTATTAAAACAAGTAAAAAATTCGCATTCATTTAATTTATTTTCAAAATTTAACTTAGCCTAAGTAACAAATACATACAAAAGCAGATTTTTATAACAAAAAAAAATGTTTACACTCTGTATCTAGGAAACGAGGCAAGTTAGGACATATTTAGTCTTATTTTTGGCTGGTAAATACGCTTTTAAAATGTTTACACTCAATTATTGAATCACCCTGTATATGGTATGAGAAAGGGAATTTACTTTTCTCTGACGTTCTCGTAGAATACTTTCCTTTTTCGACACCGGGTCACCCAAAAACTACTTTATATTGTTACTTTGATTTAATTTGACCTCGTTTTTACACAATACGTTATGTACAAACGTTCTTTATTGGACATTCTATTATTAGTTTTATATATTTTTTTAAAATTATATAATAGGTACAAAACACTAATTTAAATAAGGAATTGAGGATTACAAAAAGGTGAGTTTTAGTTTGGTGGGTCCTTTAGACCAATTAACTGTTAAAGAAGAACAAGAATATCTAGATTCGGTTACTGGAACTATATAGATGGTGAAATATTTATATTTTTCTTTTATGTATATGGATATAAGGCATTTGAGAGCTTAGTGCTGAAAATTCCAAGTGATTTGAGGGTTTTAATGTTGAGAAGTGAGTGTACAGACTCGCTTAGCATTAGGATCCCAATGAAAAATAGAACAAATTAAAAGACTTTGCAACATTTAATATTTGACATTGAACTACATTATATACAATATATTGAATTAATATTATTGTCTTTTTTTGCATTTTTAATATGACATGTTGTCGAAACGTTGATGTATCATTAGCTACGTTTACAACGCGCGGCTTAATAAGGTCCATGGATTAAATGATAGACTATTTTTATTAAGTATAACTCTGTTTGCAAGGATTGGTTTTGACGGTTAAATTAGTGCTGTAGGATAAAAATAATTTTTTTTTAAGCTTATCTTTGTCTTTCTCCTCTTCCTATTTATTTTTGTATACAAAAATAAAATCCTCCTAACCTAATATTCAATAAAATGTCAAACTTGTCATTTGGGTACTTCAAAATAGGTCCTAGGTGTTAAAAAAAATTTACCATGTTTGGGAAGCATCAAATTTTAGTGCGCTGCCATTTACACCGAAAAAATAGTCCTCTTGACGTCATTTGATCAAAGTATTAAATATTTTATACACGCGTTGTAAACGTAGCGATTGATCATAGCCACCTAGTAAAGTTTCTTCTTAAATACCCCTTAAATAAGCCCTTGTCACTAAGAGGGAACATGCCATAATGCAATTTGAGTTTGACTTTAGTTTCTTAATAGAGTATAGGAAAAAGCCTCGTTTTTCGCACTAAATATAGGCATAAAAATTAAAATAGTATAAATGTGCTCGTCGTATCCAATTAAATTATGCATTAGAAACTCAGACCGATAACAAATTTGATATATAATGAAAAAATAATTATTTATTGAACAAATCAGGAAATTTCAAAATAAGACATGCGTATCGTCATATCTATTTAAGTTATGCATCGATAAGAAAAAATTAATATTGTATTTAAAAAGTGACCTTAAAATTAACCATTTAATAATAAATTTGCTGAATCCATTTAAGTTAATGCTTTTAACAGAAATACATTTTTTTTGCATTTCTATCACATTTCACTTATCACTTATACCCTAAATTGCCTTGAGTTGTTACTTTTCTTACCTAATGATGATCATCATTTAATTGTGATCATCCAGGATTCGTGGCTCTCAGATGAGGATTTATCCCAAAAAGTGAGTTTAACAAGTTTTCTATCGCAAATCATTCCTTACTCATGTCCTTAATTGTCACTTTTTTTATTTAATTATGATCCTCACAGACAAAAGACCTTCGTTGACCGAGCCTGTATATTAAATTGCTTCACGATATATTAGCTACGTTTACAACGCGTGTATCAAATATTTAATACCTATTTGGATCAAATGATATCATGAGGACTATTTTTTCGAGGAAGAGAAGTACAAGCTTAAGCCTCAAAAAAAAATTATTAGTTGATTTTTATTACATATTAAACAACAATAACACTTTTAAAGAATTAGAGGTTATGCCTTGTAATTTTTCATCTTCATTATAGAGCTTTGACATTTGCCAAGGCTAGAACTATGACGTCAAATTCCTTTGCAGCTAACACATCTCTTAAAATAAGTTATGATGTAAATGCCTTGATTGATTTGCAAAATATGGTTTCTATAAATGTAAATTTTCCTTGGATTCATAGACGTTATACGAAATAATAGTTTCCCATAAGTATAAGCAATTTGTCACTACTTCAAGGAAGTAAAATGGGATTCACGCATCTTTTAATGCACATTGTATTTTTTTACCGACCCGGAAACGTTAGATCCAAATACTGCTATCCTAATCCTAAAGGAACAGTTACTGGAAAATGTGATAAAGCGAATGAAATATTGAGTTGCATCGTTATTCTCAATCATAATCACCAATTCTGCAACCTTTGGTCCATTCTTCTTTATCGTGCATCAATTCATGGTGTCTCTCCATATCATTTGAGGTCCTCGGATCACTCGAGAGTCTGGTTGTCGGTGTACATTACTCATTCAACTAAAGATTTTCTAATAATTAATTATACGGTTAGCAAAAATGGCCTCATGTCAATTTTTTCTTATTTCCTCATGACACATCATTGCAGATGGTGAAAATGACGTAAAGAAGTTTTAGAAAATGGTTTTGACAATTAAAGTTTCTAAAGAATTTTGTACTACTTCCAGGCTAGGGAAACTATTTAAGTGATTCGTTTTACAGATGATACATCTCTGATTATCGCGAAATAAGATAAACGTCATGAAGAATCCTTATAAATAATCTTTATGGTCGAGTTTTCAGTAATTTCTTACTAGTTCCAGGCAGTTATAGTTTTTACACCAATTAAAAAGGGTTTTTAAAACTGAATACCTATTTCAGCGTTTTTCAAAATTTATAAAGAGTGTTTTTTTTAGAGGTTTGGATTTTAAGTTGTCAAAACTGTTTCTGGTGATTGTCTATTTGACAGTTGGTGGTCAGTACAGTTTGCCATTGCACAATAAATCGACTTACTCCAGAACAACGCTTTCAAATTGTGCAAATATATTTTGAAAATCATAGTTCAGTGCGCTGCGTCCATTTTACGGTCGACATAATCGGCCATCCGAGCAAGTTATTCGAAAAACCATGGATCGTTTTCGTACCACGCGTACTCTAGTTGATAATACGCATCCACAAAGACGCCATACAAACTCCCTTCAAGTGACATTTTGATTCTAGAGCACTAATAAATAACTCTCAAAATCAATCCTTGTAAACGGGGCTGCACTAAATAAAAATAGTCTATAATTTGATCCATAGACCTAATAGATCCGCGCGTTGTAAACGTAGCTATTGTCAATGTATATAAAAATTTAGTATTATTGAACACAGAGCTTTCTGAGACGCGTATAGTATATTGGCTTGTCAAGTTTTCCTTATAAATATCTCTGCATTTATAATTAGGTTTTAATTAACGTTTAAATTAAATGAGTTGACAGTTCCAGATAGTTAGGTTGTAGATTTTTTATTTTAATTCCGGGTACTAACTAGTTAAAATTTTACCTCAATTACCTCTGAAATAATCAATTTATTAATTTTTAATTAACGTTTAAGTTAAATTATTTTTCAATTCCAGGCAATTAAGGTATCGATTTTTTTTAAAAATTCAGGCACTTTAATTAAAATTTTACTTCAATTACCTCATTAATAATTAATTAATTAATTTAGTTCTGATGCTTGAGTTACAATTATTTTGTAATTCTAAGCAGGTCAACTGTAGATTTTTTAAATGTCAGTCACTTTAATTAAAATCATACCTCATTTGCCTAGAATAATTAATTAATTTTTTTTTTAATTTCAGGCACTTTAATTAAAAAGCATGTCTCAACTGCCTGGACTAATTAATTAATTAATTTCTGACGGTTAAGTCAAAATTATTGAGTGAAACTTGAAAGTTGAAGTATATCTAGTATTGATTTTTTAATCAAAAATGTTATTTTTTGTAATTTAGCCTATCAGCATTAATTTGCCATTCAAAGTATTTCAAGACTGGCAAGATTGCTTTATTGAGTCTTTCCTTGAAAAAGTCTAAATTTATGCTATTTCTAAGCTTCTATGTGGTATTTTTCTATGAATCTTATATTACCAGAAATTGACAAGAATATTCTGAGGAAACCGCCTTGCATACAACTAATTTAATATATGTATACCTCATTAAAAGCTGAATTAATATTTAAACAATTCCTCTTTCTCTCTCGGCACTATAAACGTATTTGCCTGAGAACGTTCATTTACGTAAGTGAGTTGTCTGCTGCCAGGGCAATTTTGAACAAAATGAAACCGGTGCCTGGCGACCTTGTAAATTCACAAACCGTTAGAAAAGGCTGTAATACCTACACCAGCTGTAGTAATGCACATTGTAAATTCATGCCGTGAAATAAACTAACAGTAAATTGCTTTAGTTTGCTGCGACTTGCCTCGCTTTTATTCGAAACAGGGCGAAAATCTATTAGAAATTAACCTGGAATATGTATAGTATAAATTAGTAAGAAATCCATTAGGTGTAATATGAAATTTTGAAGCAATTACAGTTCAAGCGATTTTGAGTCTTAACAGTCAGCATAGAAATACCCCAAATTCTTCGAATGAAGGAAATTATTTGAAAAACATCCATTGGCTTCCAGTGTTTTAAGGTAAAATCAATCAGGAAGGGTCCAACTGTAATACTAACAGTCAGAATACAATTAAAATATTCATTTTTTTAAGTCGTTACCTTGGACTATTTTCTTACCTTGTAAAGCTCTTTGGAAAATACGTATCGAAAGGTCTATTTAGAAGACAAGAGATTTCCTCAATAAACATAAAAGTTCAATAATATTCAAAAGGTTAAAATGACTCAGATGTTTGAAGTATGAATTGCTAAACTCAGGAAATAGAAGCTAGATTGTGATCTAAGTTAAAATTGAAGTTGTTCAAAAAACTGCCTGGAAAAATAAATTTTCTGCATCATCTAGATAGTGAAAGTTGAAAGAGCTCAAGGCTTGAAAAGGACTCTTTAAGTTCTAAAATTTTTGATTTCTTCTAGGCCTAAAAATAACAGATTTTATGCTATTTCAGGGAAAGAATCAATAAAGCAATGTTGCCTTTATTGAAATATTTTTAAAGACGTATATAATGCTGACAGGGTAAAATGACCAAAATTTTAGCATCTTTGAATAAAAAATTAATACTACAATATTGCTAGCCTAGATTTACTACAACTTTCATGTATCAGTCAGTAATATTAACTAAATAGTCTGAAATTAATTGATTGATTATTCCGGGCAGTTGTTAGTTAAAGTGGCTGACATTTAAAAAAACATCTATAACTCAACTGCACAGAATCATAAAATAATATACTTAAAAATTTATTAATTGGTCCAGGCAGTTAACTGCGGTTAACTAACGAAATTTTTGGCATGATTTTTAATTAAAGGGTCCACATTTTAAAAAATCTACAGTACAACTGGCAGGAATTGCAAAATAATTTTAACGCAAATGTATGTAATGGTTTAAATTAATTAATTATTACAGCCAGTTGAGATATGATTTTAATTAAAAGTGCCTGAAAATCTTTGAAACCTATAACTCAATTACCTAGAACTGTATGATTATTTAATTTAAGTGATAATTAAAATTATTAAAAAAAATATACAATTCAACTGCGTAGCATTACAAAAAAATTTTAATTCAAGTGTCAGTTCTAATTTAATTAATTAATTATTTTAGAGCGTTGAGGCATTATTTTAATTAGAGCGACTGAAAATCTTTAAAATTCATAACTTAACTACTTAAAACTGTAAAATAATTTAATTTAAACGTTAATTAACTAATTAGTCCAGGCAGTTGAGGCATGATTTTAATCAGAATGTCTAAGATTTTAATAAATCTCTAGTTTAACTGCCTAGAATTACAAAATAATTTTAATTCTAAGTTAATTAATTATTTCGGATAGTTGAGGCGTAATTTTATTTAAAGTGCCTGAAAATCTTTAAAATTTATACTTAATTAATTAATTAATTATTCCAGGCAGTTGAGGGATGATTTTTAATTAAAATGTCTGATATTTAAAAAAATCTACACTACAACTTCAGTCAGCTCTAAATTAATTAATTAATTACTCCAGGCAGTAGAGGTGTGATTTTTAATTAAAGTGTCTGATATTTTAAGAAATCTACAGATGAACTGCCTGGCATTATAAAGTAATTTTAACTCGAGTGTTAGCTCTAAATTAATTAATTATTTTAGGTATTTGAGGTCTAATTTTTAATTAAAGTGTCTGATATTTAAAAAAATCTACACTACAACTTCAGTCAGCTCTAAATTAATTAATTAGTTATTCCAGGCAGTTGAGGTGTCATTTTTAATTAAAGTGTTTGATATTTTAAGAAATCTACAGATCAATTGCTTGGCATTATAAAATAATTTTAACTCGAGTGTCAGCTTTAAATTAATTAATTAATTAATTAATTATTCCAGGCAGTTGAGGCATGATTTTTAATTAAAGTGTCTGCTATTTAAAAAAATCTACACTACAACTTCAGTCAGCTCTAAATTAATTAGTTCATTGATTATTCCAGAGGTTATTGAGGTAAAATTTTAATTAGTGCCCTTGGAATCAAAATAAGACTTCTGGCTTAATTTCGAACTTTATTTTAGGCATTTAAAACCATGGTAAGTTTATTGATATTTGAACTAATTTGTTTTATATTGCCAAATGAACCAATTCTGAGGCAAATTTAAGTTTATATACACCATACTGCTTCCAATTTATTATGATAAGTTGCCCACATGATTATTGAAGAAGTAGTATACATTAAATGCGTTAATGAGTTTCCTTCAGCGACGATAAATAGTCGAAGAACTGTTATTAACTTTAATGTTAACCATTTCGTCCGCGCATATAATAATAAGTTTACCGCAACCTATTATAAGTAAGTATTTGCTTTTATCGCACTTCCTATAATAAATAATCCGGGTCGCTATATAATCGAGTAAATTTATTGTTAATTTCAGGTCCACATTCGCTGTTGCTCGGTTATTTTTCAGCAATCCCATATATGTACGTTCAAATTAAACGTTAATTGAAATGATGGTTTTTATATCCTAATATGTACGTCGGTAAATAGAGAATTTAATACTGATACCAAAAATACTATCTCTAGCAATTCTCTTGATATTTACAGTTTTTTATTATCGAAAATCTGTTAATATATTCGTATTCTAAGCACCTACATCTAACAAACGCAAAAAAAACCACTCAAATATCTATTTTTTTAACAAAGTTATGGACTTTTAAAAATTCCCTTGCCTAGCACCTTCACCATTTTGTGCGAAACTTTGAGCTCTCGTATCTCGACAACCACAGGGGCGATTTTGAAAATTTTTTTATCAAAAGTTTTCAGTTTCATAGGG
The DNA here is from genome assembly GCF_022605725.1 of Anthonomus grandis grandis. Taxonomy (NCBI): domain Eukaryota; kingdom Metazoa; phylum Arthropoda; class Insecta; order Coleoptera; family Curculionidae; genus Anthonomus; species Anthonomus grandis. Next base: position 266,631 of record NC_065559.1, read on the forward strand.
GCTTTCAACTATGTTAATCTGTTGATTTTGTAAAAAACTTTTGAAATTTTAGTTACAAGCTTGGTAAGTTCATCAATAAATAAATATTTTAAAGCTGATTACTGCGGATAAATGGTTGGTGTTTTAAGAAATTTTTGGCACATTGACAACGTTGCAAGAAACGTCAATATGTTCGAATCTTAGACCTATTTAAAGGACAAATGATTGGTATGCAACTATTGTTTACTAAAAGCCCTATAATGATGTTGAAATTTCCTAATTTATTTCACGCTTTTGCATAATAAAATTTAAAACAAAATCCCACCGAGGCATTAGAGAAAAACGAAGACTTCAAAGGAATGAACCTTTCAAAGAACTCTCACACGTAACTATATGTTTTTATAACTGACATATAACAGGAGATAAATTCATCTGTAAAATGGAAATCATTTACCTGTTTTGCCACGACAGTAACGATGGGATGAAGTATCGATATTAGCATTCGAACAGGATTTATTCCATCATTTTTTGTTGTTGTCTGTAAGGATAAAGGTTTTCCAGAAATCTTTTAAATGTCCAATTACTAAATCTAGTTCCAGAGACAGTTTTATACATGTTTGTTTTGAAAATGTCATTTAGAATGAGTCACGGGCCTAAGAGTAATGGACGATCTCTCTATATTAAATTACTGCAACAAAAAGAGAAGGAAACTGATGATGAGACAAGCAGAGGAAGAGCGAAGACATGAAAAGGAACTAAACTAATGAGAGAATAATAGAAAATGGATCCTAGAAGAAGACCTGTTGATTTGACTGTGAACTCCTACATTGAGTCTTAAGGAGGTGAAAAAATTTTAAACTTGCTCAGCAATAATTAAGTGGAGAGGCTGAAACGGCTTTGAAGTTACAAAAAGAAGATTGTATCGAAAATTTGAAAGTCAAGTTGCTCTTATGACCTTCCAATAACTTAAAATCTGTTTCGTTCTAGCTTTTGGGGGTGCCATCTCAATTTAACCATTTATTAAAAAAGTTTCCAAAAAAATTTAATCGTGTTATCTTTGAACCCATATTAGTGGATTTGGATACTTTTTATTGGCGATAATCCATAATAATTGCTCATTGACTTTCTCTCACGTCAACAGGTATCGACAAAACAATCGTAAAAAAGCTTCTCCCATCTCTATAGTCGACCCGAAACGAGCCTTAACCGAGTTTATGCCCCTTTCTCCCTCGCCTTATAACCGCCCTCCTATAAGGGTAGAAAAAGCTATTACCCTCTTGATTTATATTTTTTTTTTATTTTTGTTAATTTAATGCGTGACTCTGGTACAAAATGGCGTTTTCCTGGTGTCTCCCTTATTTATTTTCGGCGTCCGATCCACATAATATTTGTTGGATCTTTTTTTTTGTTATTGACAGTGTTTATGGATAGTTAATTGGGTTGTAAAGGGATGAATTGGTCTTATTTCATTGGCAGTTACTAGTAGTACTATAATAAGTAGCTTTGCAAGATATCATTCTCGCAGTAAATTTACTAATCAATCGCGACCTACTTATAGACAGACAAACTTTGATCGATCATCGCAAGAAATATAATAAACAGGGTGGTCTATTTAACTTGAGACATCGCATTAATTTGAAAACTAAACATGTATCCAAAAAATGTTTCATGTGATGTTTGAATGGTTTCCAGGGGGCCATAAAATTACGTCATTGGTTTGACTTTAAGTGAACGTCTTCAAGACCTTTTTTGCATAGAAACCTCTTTTTTTTTAATAGTATGTGATATAGCGTTAAAAAAATAAGAAACTTTCATCTGACACTTTTTTACATGCGACCTCTCCTTTTCAAGATATTAATTCTGAAAAAGGTTGTTTTTTTGGAGTAGCTGTCTACTGGAGTTATTTATTAGTTTATTGTTAAAAAAATAATTTAATTTTTCTGTCGTTATGGCGTTCATCCTTTCTAAAATCAGTCACTGCGTAACGTTGAGACAACCAAAAAAATCTCTTTTAAATTGGTGTAAAACGGGGTTGTCTCTATACGGTTAAGACAACGTAGCAATGCACCATTGCGTTGCAATTTGCAACGTTGTCGCGTCGAAAAATTGCTAATTGGGTAAGTTTAGGTTAGCATTAGAAGAGTATGATTTCGTTATAGAGTATGTAAGAGGACTTCAAAATGTCACAGCTTATCATGCATTATCGCGTATAAGAATAGACTCGAATGAGTTAAAAGTAATGAGCAAATGTGAAAAGTGAGCAAATCGAACAATAAATGTGAGAGTATAAATAAAGTTTTAACTCGAGCGCAATCTAAAGCTTTAGAAAAAAATAATATAGCTTAACAATCAAATAACGATACCAACGATATCAGTTTATAAATTTTAATGAAGAATTGCAATTAATATACAGGGCGTCCGGAAAAAGGAGCCGGCAAATCCGCCGGCCACATATAGGGTGGACCAAAATAATGCGACTTTCGTTATGCCCCCTTTTTTAATGGAACTATTTACATCAATTATTGGTACGGGTCGAGATGTTCCTGTTCCGTGGCCACCCCGTGCACCCGACCTTACACCTTTGAATTTTTCAGTCTAGGGATGTATGAAAGATTTTGTGTATATGCTTCCGATTTTAAACGAGAATTATTGCAGCTGGAGAGCATTTCAGGTTCAAAGCCGTAGATTTTCTTTAATAAAGAGGGCTCGTATGTGTATACAAATGAACGGAGGACACGTAAAATAAATAATTTAGGGTCATTGTTCTATGATTTTTATTATAATATGTTAGCAATGACGTCATCTTTATCGCTATTGTCCCCTCGCGTCTTATGCTGATCTAGCAAAAAGTCAGCGTATTGCGAGACCGAGGCCAGGAACCCGCCAGTGGGATCATTAGACCAATATCGATAGCGTAAAATAGAACACAGAGCTTAACTTTCGTTTAACTTTATTTTTGATTTTTTTTATTAGTTTAATTTCAATTATTCAAAATTATAAAATTAATTAACATCAGAAGTGGAATCACCCTTTAAAAATGCCAAAACTTTCCGCTGAACGCCGGCGCGGGTCCACCGCGACGCGATATTCCGGTGCACATAAACAATAATCTGAACAGCGACGTTGTGAAAGTTATACACCCCCTTTGCGTTTACCCCATGTAGACGATATACAAGGTGTTAATAGTGCCAGTGGCCAAGAAAAGAGTCTTGAGATACAGCATCATCTGAGGGAAATACGCCCTATGGGCTTCGCTGGGTTGTTCCAAAGGCTGCTCGCTTTCAGATTTGTCGCATGAATCACGACGATGTGGGACACTTTGCATTTGACAAAACGTATGAGATTCTTTCTTCCAAATACTGGTCTCCTAGAATGAGATCGCTTGAAAAGAAATATATTAAGAATTGTTTAAATTGTCTTTATTTCAAAACATCGGGCGGCCCGAAACCTGGGTACCTACGTCCAATCCCTCTGAATTTGGATCACTTAGGTCCGTTTATCAAAAGTAAAATGGGCAATAAATATACCTTCTCGTTATCGTTGACGCTTTTACAAAATTTGTTTTAATATATCCTGTCAAAAGTACTAAAACTGATTTGGTCATTAAGAGTCTCAACAACTTTTTGGCGCCCGACACCGTTTGATTACAGATGCAGGTACTGCTTTCACCTCTCGTAAGTTTCAAGATTATATACAAGACTCACCATCTCACTGCTGTGGCTCTGCCAAGGGGAAATGGTCAAGTGGAGAGGTACAATCGAACCATATTGGAATCCTTAGCAGCGTTAAGCAAGGACAATGACAAACAGTGGGACGAGAATGTTCTTAAACTACACTTGGGTATTAATGGTACTGTCAATAAGACATTGGAAGTATCACCAAGTGAAGTACTAATGGGGTTTCGAGTCTCAGTGCATGGTGGAAGAGAACCATTTATTAAAGATCTAATCGATATAACTAAAGTACGTCAAGAAGTCGTTCAGAGAATCCAAAAACAACAACTTCAAGATAAGGAGCGGTTCGACAAATCAAGATGTAAACCCAAGATCATTTCGTTGGGAGATCTTGTTTTGATAAAAGTAACTAGTTTGCCGGTTACAGGAACTAGTCGAAAACTTATTCCTAAGTGGAGAGGTCCATTTCGGATAACCAAAGTTTTAGAAAACGATCGTTATGAAATAAGTGACGTGGTAGGATCTAAACGTTCGCATAAATCTTATCTTGGAGTGGCTGGTATTGAGAACATTAAAGCCTGGATTCTTAGCGACGAATCCTTTTGATGAAAAGTAGTTCATTTTTAAAGTTGGGTAAGTCTAATTAAAATTTAGGTATCTGATCTTGACTTCTCTGTGGCAGTTGATCTGTTTTTCGTGACAGTAATGTTTCTTTTTTGAGCCTTTATTCTAGATTGTGCCTGTGAGTTTCTTGGCTGATCTATGGCAACTTTTTAATTCCCCATTTATTTATTTAATCTCGTATCTGGGTTAAGAAGACGCTTTTAACTAAGATACAATAATTATTAATATTGTAATAACGTTGGCCGCTTGTCTTATTTTTCTTCGCAGTTCTACTTCAGTCCGGCTTTCATTGATAAATAACAAGTTCTTTGAAATATCCCCATAAAAAAAAGTCTAAGGGGTTCAGGTCAGGCGAACGTGGCGGCCATTGGATGGTTCCTCCCGTTCCAATCCATCGATTATTAAAAGTAGTATCAAGATGTTGCTTTACAATTCGGGCAGAGTGAGCAGGAGCTCCGTCGTGTTGCAGCCACATGTCTCGCCGTGTTGCTACAGATACGTCTTCAAGTAAATCGTTCAAGTTATGTTGCGAGAAATGTAAATAATTTTCGCCGTTAAGTCTTCCTGGTAGCTGGAATGGTCTAATTAATTTGCCTTCAATGATCCTTGCCCATAGATTGACTGAAAACTGATGCTGAAAACGATAATTTCTCACTATATGTATTAGGATTAACATAGTCCCAATAATGCGAATTTTGTAAATTTGTTACACAATTTTTTGGGACACCCTGTATAGACCAGGACACCCAATCAATGTCAAACTTAGGTGAGTCATTGAGGGAATTGGAGAAAGTTTGTTTAAATAATAAAATTGAGGAGTTATTTGTTGTAAAAAGTAAAAATAGTAAAGAATTTCTGCGTAGAATAAAAATAGTAAAAGAGCTCTTAAATGAAAGTAAAATAGATATATCAATTTTAAAAGATGTTCAAATAATTAAAACTGAAGAGTTAAGACAGCTAATTTTAAATGACTTTCATTTACTACCCACTAGTACACACATGCCGGCATGAATCGAATGTATAATAACATTAAAAATAATGCACTTGGACCAGACATAAAAATGTGAATTTTGTCAAATATGTAAACACACTAATTGAAACAAAGAGCCATTACAAATTACTACAATAATAGCTACATCAGCATTTTAAAAGATTTATTTAGACATTATTGGGCTATTACCGATGGATACAAAAAACTATAAATATGTCCTTACAATTCAAAATTCGTAGAAGCTTATCCTCTAACTGACAAGGAAATTGAAACTGTTGCTAAATCTTTTGTAGACAATTTTATCCTACGTTTTAAAGATCCTCAATTTATAGCCATAGATAAAAGCTCTGAGTTTGCGTCAAAAATTTGTTTAGGGATGTTTGTAAATTTTAAAATATAAAACAATTTAACTCTGCAGCGTGTCATCATGAAACCCTTGGAGCAATAGAAAATTCGCATAAAGATTTGGTGAATTATCTGCGCCTAAGACTCAATAAATTGGAGTTCATGGATTCCATATTGATGTTTTTCTTATAATAAGCAGCTAAGTAGTCTTGTACTATAATAAGTAGTACTTATCAAAAATTTATAGGTTTGGCAAATATCAAAGAAAAAAATGATTGAAAAAACTGTTGACTTAAGTAGAGACTTGGAATATTCAGTCTTGTGACATATCTACTGATTTTTGCCCATAAGTATTTTGTAGACAACTAATCATTAAAAAAAAGAAAAGACTGACGAGGTTTCGATAATAATTTCGATGATTCCGTTGGGCCATTAATCCAGGACATCAACATTAAAAGCTGCTAAATAATTATCCGATATAATTTAACGTTGAGTTCGTTCGTTCGTTCGTTCTAAGTGTGTTTATGAAACCGGCCAATAAATCAACCGTCGTCCGACTCGTTCTGGTAAAAGCCCCTCGTAAAATATATTGTTCGAGCTAAAACGGAAAACTCGTTGCAACTTCGATGTGATTAGGATGTTCCTCCGACCGCCACTATTTCCTTTGTTCGGTGATTCAAGATGGCGTGATCATATCTCCTTTTAATTCATCTAGTTTTTGATTATTTAAATTAGTAAGCTTCCAGAACTTCTTAAAAGGTCATGACTAATAGTAAATAAACAAATCCTTTGAGAAGTCCCCAAAGTAACACTGCTATTAGAGATGTTTTGTCAATTGCTGCCAAGGCACTGATATACTTTATATACTCCCAAAATTGACTTTCTGAGATAATTTTATGAACATTGCAATAGTCGGTCAAACTTTTAAAATTCTACCTATGTTCTATGCAGAAATTAATTAGACTAAATAAAGTTACTTGAGTTATAGAAGGAAAATTGCTAAAGTAAAAAATGCCCTCGTATGATTCTGCTAACACAATTTAATTTTTCACGATTTTTACTGCTCTTCTCGAGGAAAATATTCGAATTTTTATTCTAGGAGTGCCTGTAAGGAACAAAATAATTTGTCTCTTATCGGCAAATGAATATCGGGGTTCTTAGTAGATCAAAATTTAAAAATTATTGATTAATGTACAACTTTAAAGACTTTTTTAACCTTTTTTGAAAAAAAAAATTAACAGCCAACCGCAAAAAGTCAAGATAATGAAATTCTTATTCCAGGAGTGCCTGTAATGAACAAAAGACTAATATCTCTTATTACCAAGGGAATATCTGGGGTTTGACGTAAAATGAAAATCCTGCAGCATTTAGTTATTTAAAATTCTCTTAGTTTCAGACACGGTGGTGTCGATCATCAGGGGATAAAAAATTTAAAATTGGTACTCATTATATACGTTATTCGTGCGAGAATATTTGGATCGCACGTTTCCAGAACGCTGGATTGGAAGAAGAGGTGCTATTGAATGGCCTCCACGATCACGTCGGATTTATCACCTCTAGACTTTTTTCTTTGGGGTCACTTAAAAAGCAAAGTTCACGAGACTGAATCCGCTTCGTAAGAAGATTTACAAGGCAGAATTGTCAATGAGTGTCTTCAAATCACGCCCGAAGTATTGCAGAACGTACGACAACGCTTTGAGCAAAATCTTTCTTATTGTATGGATAATGGAGGTGGCCATTTTGGACATTTATTATAAGCACATTACACTTAAGCAAATTCTTTTTAAATCTATTTTTGCGATAATTTTTTCAATGACTAGACTTAAAGTCAAAATATTCTGTAATATGATAGAGCTTTTTTGTCTCATAATTTCATAATACTTGATGGTTTTGTCCTACTGCCTGGCATTGTTTTTCTTCAAAGTACCTTTAGTAGTCTATGATAAAGTAAATATATTGAAAATTACCTTTTAAGGTTTAAATGCAAAAATTTTAAAAGTACTTACTTAAATTGCGTCAAACCAAGTACCCTTGTAAAGAGAATTAAAAGACCTTTCCAATAAGGTATCACTCGACCCCCCTTCCCACCTACAACTCCCTAAGCGGATTTGTGATTTTGTGATTATTAAGTGTACCCCTCGAAAATAAAATCGACGGACGATTTGTTTAGTTAAATGGAGATGTTACCTTAGGTTATTAAAGTAAAATTATAATTAGAGTGCCTGAAATTAAAAAAAATCTAGAAAAGAAAAAAAGTGTCTAAAATTGTAAAATAATTGAAAATGTTAATTAAAACCTAATTAATTAATTATTCTAGGCAATTGAGGTACGATTTTTAATTTAAGTGACTGACATTTAAAAAATCTACAGTTCACCTGCTTAGAATTACAAAATAATGATTGACGATGTAATTGAAGTATAATTTTAATTAATATATCCAGAATTTAAAAAAATCTACAACTCAACTAATTAATTAATTATTTTAGACAATTGAGGCACGATTTTTAATTAAAGTGACTGACATTTAAAAAATCTACAGTTGACCTGCCTAGAATTACAAAATAATTGTAACTCAAGCATAAGCACTAAATTCATTAATTAATTAATTATTGACGAGGTAATTGAGGTATAATTTTAATTAAAGTACCCAGAATTTAAAAAAATCTACAACTTAACTGCCTGGAATTGTAAAATTATTTAACTTAAATGTTAATTAAAACCTAATTAATTAATTATTCTAGGCAATTGAGGCACGATTTTTAATTAAAGTGACTGACATTTAAAAAATCTACAGTTGACCTGCCTAGAATTGCAAAATAATTGTAACTCAAGCATCAGCACTAAATTAATTAATTAATTATTGACGATGTAATTGAGGTATAATTTTAATTAATATACCCAGCATTTTAAAAAATCTACAACTCAACTACCTGGAATTGTAAAATCACCCCCGCTTAGGGGGTTGTAGGTGGGAAAGTGATTTTGTGATTATTAAGTGTACCCCTCGAAAATAAAATCGACGGGTCCGAGCGTTTTTTTAAAAAAGTTAATGGACTGCCCGTAATTGGCTCTGTTTCGTTTTCGATGATGCGCCACCCGGTATATACGGGTCATATACATTTGAGGCATTAAGAATTATAGTGGCCTAACCCACAAAAAGTTGATATTTAGATAAACCCATAAAACAATTCCCAAATATCGAAAGAATCGACAGAAAAGTGGCCTAACCCATTTTAAACTTTGTACGTATATGTATATGTCGCCACATGTTTCACTTTAATATTTAAGTTATTTTTTCATTTTTAAATATTATACTGGCCTATCGGGGGTTAGGCCACTGTTATGTTAGGACTATCATTTGTTTACTTACGTTTAGGTTAAAACGTGGCTGTTCTTTTTCTCAGTAAAAGTTGTTGTTTTTTTGAAAAAAATTGGGTTGTGTTAGTATGGAGAGTGTGGTTAAGTATTTTTAATTTATTCCGTTACTTGTATTATTATTTTGTTAGGAATTTCCACTTTTACTGATAGTAGTACGGCAAAAATTGAGGTTATTAAAATTTTCTCTGCACCCAAGCATAGTTTAAACCTGCTGGATTCTATACAGAAGAGAGCTATTCGTCTTATCGACAAACCAGAACTGACAAGGAGTCTGGATAGTCTGGAGCACAGGAGAAAGGTGGCTGATCTCTGTTTATTCTACCGGTATTATCACGGTAAGTGCTCCTCTGAGCTGGCAGGCCTGATTCCACCCAGGGCTGTTCCGGCAAGAAGGACGCGTCTAGCAGTTGCGGCTCATCAACATCGAGTCCACCTGCCTACCCCAAGGACGTCGCTGTATCGGGACTCATTCATCTGGAGAACATCTTCTTCCACCTCACATATTTCCCGACGCATACAACCTACAGCGATTCAAGATAAAGGCCCACAAATATTTTCGCGCAAGCACCACTCCAAGAGTGATATAGGACTTTCCTCTTGTGCTTGTGTTTACCATAAAAAAAAACTGTAAGAAATAATTGGTGACAATATTTAATAAAAAAAAAAAACAAATCTTTATTTTCAATCTTGAAATTTTATTCAAAAAAGTTTATTCCAGATTTCCTTAGATTTTTCCAGATCAATAACTCTAGACCAAAAAATGTACACTAATATTTCGTCTTGCCGGGCCACATGACTTACATACGTGTCACACGCACAACGCACTTTCTGGACCTGTTATAGAGGAAATTATTCCTATAAGTGCACACACTTAAAAAGTGTCCGAAAGTCGGTCAATAATCCAGGACCATTTCCAATATAAGATTTGGTATATAGCACGTAAAACATTTATAAATTAACACTAAATTTAGTAACAGTTACTATAGCAATAATAAAATTACTATTTTCTATATCGCTTGCATCAGTCAAACAACTTTTACGCGTTTAATTATGCCTTTACCTTGAACAGCAAATATTTAGCAAGGTAACACCGGCGAGTAATTCTCGGGTAATAACGAGAGGAGGAGTTTCTATTAAATCCTAATTTTTTGTTTTAATGATATTTTAGACACTAGACATGATCACATCATTAAACCTTCCTTTGGTTTTATTTGTATTATTGTTTATAATTATTATATTGCTTTGTCTGGAAACGTATTAGGTGTACGTTTTAGCTCATAGCAGTTCCGTGCGACGTAACGTCACCTCAACCTTGTAACCAATTTAAATTTATATACTGAAATACGACAACGGAATCCCCAAATACACGGTTTTGTGAACTTGGCATACTAACAAGCTTAAGTAGAGGGGACTTTTTTTTTAAATTTTAATCAAGTTGTTTTTTTTTGTTCATATGATAGGAACAGAAGCAGATTTATGGATGAAATAGTGTATTAAACCGAGATGGGCAAATTGAATTATTTTCTAATATAGTGATGTTGTCAAAGGCTTGAATCAATGCTGGAAGCTAGCCTAGACTCTTTCTGGGCAACATCTTTAATGCAGTGTTGCCCACCCAGAAATCCTCTCCAAATTCTGAGTCTTTTACTGATAAATCAACACTACTGGAAACCTAAGGATTTTAATCAAGGTTTTTATTTTGTTTATATAATAAAAACAAGACATAAATAAATAAAAGGAATTGTTTACAAATATAGTGTAAAAAAACTTTTGATGTTGTCAAAGGCTTCGCTAAAATCTACATATTAAAGTTAGTTGCATATGAAAACCGATTATCCGCGAATTGTTGTTTGTTTGGTGCTGATATCCAAATAATTTTTTATTTGTTTCCACATTTGTTAAGGTGAAGGTTAACCGGCTCGTTAGCGATAATGAGCATTTTGTTATTAATTGGATATACTTAACATGTTATTTTTAAAACTGTTGTGGTAAAGTAAAAAGTGTGTTAGTTGGACGATTTATTTTCATAAACTTATAGGACTATTTAGTTACGTCATTTTACCGCGGAAATGTGACAACGTAGCACAACGTCTTCAAAAAATCATTTATTTTCCCTTATTTACTTGTTGTTTTTAACAAATTACTCTTTAGAAGTCCTTATCGCATTAAGGTATTTATTGGTACCTCGAGACATGTTGAGGCTTGTAGTGACGTAAATGAGTATTTAATTGAACTTTTAAGCTTTACTTACCTGAAAAGGGAAAAACCATAATGTAGGAATGTATGTATAATATAAATCAAAATATTGATGGTCCAGTCTAGACATCACACCATATAATGATGTTTTTTCATTAAGAAAACTGCGAATCTTGTTTTTGTTTCGAAAAATGTATATTTAATTTTTTCTTTCCTAATTCTGTTCTTTATAAGGAAAGACTGTTTTACATTAAATGGAATTTTTTTTATTAGAGTTTAAAAAATGTTTCTATTTTCCATAGACACAGCCAAGAAAAAGAATAATTTATATAAAAACAACTGATTTGTGAATAAATTCAAATTGAAATTCTTCTGCAGTCCTCACTCATCCCGTACCCACCACCTACGTTATGCAAATGCCAAGTTATAATAAGATTCGAGCAGAACTAACTGAATGAGAGCACTTTGAAAATCGTGAAAAAGTCGTTTTCGACGTCCGTTTTTGAGGCCAAAAATGGGCATCAAAAATGCCATATCTCGGCTATTAGAAGAGCTACGACCTTGCGGATAGTCTCGTTGGATTTAGAATGACGAAACTAAGACAAAACCGTCGGAATTTTCCCGATAGCTCCCATAGAAGCCGAGATATCGACCTTCAAAGTTTGGGTTTTTTCATTTTTCGGGTATACCCCCCCGTATCGAATTTTTTCACCAAAAATTGATTTTTGTCGAAATCAAACTAAGTACACCAGCGTCTTATTTGGGTCACCTAGATTACGAAAACACCGGGTTATAACAGGATCCGAGCAGAACTAAGGGAATGAGAGCACTTTGAAAATCCTGAAAAAGTCGTTTTCGACGTCCGTTTTTGAGGCCAAAAATGGGCATCAAAAATGCCATATCTCAGCTATTAGAAGAGCTACGACCTTGCGGATGGTCTCGTTGGATTTAGAACGACAAAACTAAGACAAAACAGTCGGAATTTTCCCGATAGCTCCCATAGAAGCCGAGATATCGACCTTCAAAGTTTGGGTTTTTTCATTTTTCGGGTATACCCCCCCGTATCGAATTTTTTCACCAAAAATTGATTTTTGTCGAAATCAAACAAAGTACACCAGCGTCTTATTTGGGTCATCTAGATTACGAAAACACCGGGTTATAACAGGATCCGAGCAGAACTAAGGGAATGAGAGCACTTTGAAAATCGTGAAAAAGTCGTTTTCGACGTCCGTTTTTGAGGCCAAAAATGGGCATCAAAAATGCCATATCTCGGCTATTAGAAGAGCTACGACCTTGCGGATGGTCTCGTTGGATTTAGAACGACAAAACTAAGACAAAACCGTTGGAATTTTCCCGATAGCTCTCATAGAAGCCGAGATATCGACCTTCAAAGTTTGGGATTTTTCGTTTTTCGGGTATACCCCCCCGTATCGAATTTTTTCACCAAAAATTGATTTTTTTCGAAATCAAACTAAGTATACCAGCGTCTTATTTGGGTCACCTAGATTACGAAAACACCGGGTTATAACAGGATCCGAGCAGAACTAAGGGAATGAGAGCACTTTGAAAATCGTGAAAAAGTCGTTTTCGACGTCCGTTTTTGAGGCCAAAAATGGGCATCAAAAATGCCATATCTCGGCTATCGTAAGAGCTACGACCTTGCGGATGGTCTCGTTGGATTTAGAACGACAAAACTAAGACAAAACCGTTGGAATTTTCCCGATAGCTCTCATAGAAGCCGAGATATCGACCTTCAAAGTTTGGGATTTTTCGTTTTTCGGGTATACCCCCCCGTATCGAATTTTTTCACCAAAAATTGATTTTTTTCGAAATCAAACTAAGTACACCAGCGTCTTATTTGGGTCACCTAGATTACGAAAACACCGGGTTATAACAGGATCCGAGCAGAACTAAGGGAATGAGAGCACTTTGAAAATCGTGAAAAAGTCGTTTTCGACGTCCGTTTTTGAGGCCAAAAATGGGCATCAAAAATGCCATATCTCAGCTATTAGAAGAGCTACGACCTTGCGGATGGTCTCGTTGGATTTAGAACGACAAAACAAAGACAAAACAGTCGGAATTTTCCCGATAGCTCCCATAGAAGCCGAGATATCGACCTTCAAAGTTTGGGATTTTTCGTTTTTCGGGTATACCCCCCCGTATCGAATTTTTTCACCAAAAATTGATTTTTTTCGAAATCAAACTAAGTATACCAGCGTCTTATTTGGGTCATCTAGATTACGAAAACACCGGGTTATAACAGGATCCGAGCAGAACTAAGGGAATGAGAGCACTTTGAAAATCGTGAAAAAGTCGTTTTCGACGTCCGTTTTTGAGGCCAAAAATGGGCATCAAAAATGCTATATCTCGGCTATCGTAAGAGCTACGACCTTGCGGATGGTCTCGTTGGATTTAGAACGACAAAACTAAGACAAAACCGTTGGAATGTTCCCGATAGCTCTCATAGAAGCCGAGATATCGACCTTCAAAGTTTGGGATTTTTCGTTTTTCGGGTATACCCCCCCGTATCGAATTTTTTCACCAAAAATTGATTTTTTTCGAAATCAAACTAAGTATACCAGCGTCTTATTTGGGTCATCTAGATTACGAAAACACCGGGTTATAACAGGATCCGAGCAGAACTAAGGGAATGAGAGCACTTTGAAAATCGTGAAAAAGTCGTTTTCGACGTCCGTTTTTGAGGCCAAAAATGGGCATCAAAAATGCTATATCTCGGCTATCGTAAGAGCTACGACCTTGCGGATGGTCTCGTTGGATTTAGAACGACAAAACTAAGACAAAACCGTTGGAATTTTCCCGATAGCTCTCATAGAAGCCGAGATATCGACCTTCAAAGTTTGGGATTTTTCGTTTTTCGGGTATACCCCCCCGTATCGAATTTTTTCACCAAAAATTGATTTTTTTCGAAATCAAACTAAGTATACCAGCGTCTTATTTGGGTCACCTAGATTACGAAAACACCGGGTTATAACAGGATCCGAGCAGAACTAAGGGAATGAGAGCACTTTGAAAATCGTGAAAAAGTCGTTTTCGACGTCCGTTTTTGAGGCCAAAAATGGGCATCAAAAATGCCATATCTCGGCTATCGTAAGAGCTACGACCTTGCGGATGGTCTCGTTGGATTTAGAACGACAAAACTAAGACAAAACCGTTGGAATTTTCCCGATAGCTCCCATAGAAGCCGAGATATCGACCTTCAAAGTTTGGGTTTTTTCATTTTTCGGGTATACCCCCCCGTATCGAATTTTTTCACCAAAAATTGATTTTCGTCGAAATCAAACTAAGTACACCAGCGTCTTAATTGGGTCACCTAGATTACGAAAACACCGGGTTATAGCAGGATCCGAGCAGAACTAAGGGAATGAGAGCACTTTGAAAATCGTGAAAAAGTCGTTTTCGACGTCCGTTTTTGAGGCCAAAAATCGGCATCAAAAATGCCATATCTCAGCTATTAGAAGAGCTACGACCTTGCGGATGGTCTCGTTGGATTCAGAACGACAAAACTAAGACAAAACCGTTGGAATTTTCCCGATAGCTCCCATAGAAGCCGAGATATCGACCTTCAAAGTTTGGAATTTTTCATTTTTCGGGTATACCCCCCCGTATCGAATTTTTTCACCAAAAATTGATTTTTGTCGAAATCAAACTAAGTACACCAGCGTCTTATTTGGGTCACCTAGATTACGAAAACACCGGGTTATAGCAGGATCCGAGCAGAACTAAGGGAATGAGAGCACTTTGAAAATCGTAAAAAAGTCGTTTTCGACGTCCGTTTTTGAGGCCAAAAATGGGCATCAAAAATGCCATATCTCAGCTATTAGAAGAGCTACGACCTTGCGGATGGTCTCGTTGGATTTAGAACGACAAAACTAAGACAAAACAGTCGGAATTTTCCCGATAGCTCCCATAGAAGCCGAGATATCGACCTTCAAAGTTTGGAATTTTTCATTTTTCGGGTATACCCCCCCGTATCGAATTTTTTCACCAAAAATTGATTTTTGTCGAAATCAAACTAAGTACACCAGCGTCTTATTTGGGTCACCTAGATTACGAAAACACCGGGTTATAGCAGGATCCGAGCAGAACTAAGGGAATGAGAGCACTTTGAAAATCGTAAAAAAGTCGTTTTCGACGTCCGTTTTTGAGGCCAAAAATGGGCATCAAAAATGCCATATCTCGGCTATCGTAAGAGCTACGACCTTGCGGATGGTCTCGTTGGATTTAGAACGACAAAACTAAGACAAAACAGTCGGAATTTTCCCGATAGCTCCCATAGAAGCCGAGATATCGACCTTCAAAGTTTGGAATTTTTCATTTTTCGGGTATACCCCCCCGTATCGAATTTTTTCACCAAAAATTGATTTTTGTCGAAATCAAACTAAGTACACCAGCGTCTTATTTGGGTCACCTAGATTACGAAAACACCGGGTTATAACAGGATCCGAGCAGAACTAAGGGAATGAGAGCACTTTGAAAATCGTGAAAAAGTCGTTTTCGACGTCCGTTTTTGAGGCCAAAAATGGGCATCAAAAATGCCATATCTCGGCTATCGTAAGAGCTACGACCTTGCGGATGGTCTCGTTGGATTCAGAACGACGAATCTAAGACAAAACCGTTGGAATTTTCCCGATAGCTCCCATAGAAGCCGAGATATCGACCTTCAAAGTTTGGGTTTTTTCATGTAAGACCCTGTTTATTTTCTAAAGAATTGAAATATTTTTCTTAGTCATTAAGATGAAATTTATCGGTCTGACCGAAAAGAGGTCCAGGATATTTACAAAACTAAAGCTAGCTCAGCGGTACCGTAAGTAACCAAATACGGTTTACACTTAGCGTTTCCCCTCGGGAATTATTTTTATGGGTTTCGATAAAAGAGTGAGATAAATATTTGGTTTATAAAATTCATTTGAGTTTTGGTCACTAAAGAGTGAAGTTATTTAATAAAAACAATAAAGGGTGTTGCGACGTGAAATAAGCTGTGTTGGTTTGGTGTAGTGTTTTACTACAAGAAAGGGTGAGTGTTCTCACAGAGTATGCTTATTTCTATCTTATTGATTACACCGATATTTTACCTTTTTAATTAAAAATGTGATTAATGAAATATTTTAATTACCGATTGTTGTTTGTCTTGCTTGTGTTGTTGTGACGATTGTTTATTATTTCTTGTTAAGATACTGAGCTGGTCTGGGACCATTGCACAGCTCGTTGTATTTAACAAGGCTTTGTATTTGGAGAGGACCCTCGCGTTTTGGTGTCCATTGCACCCCTCAGTACAAAGTGTGTTATCGTCAGGTGGTCTAGATCGGAGATTGCTGTCTCAATCTCATGTTTTATGATAATGTTTTTGGTAGCATTTTGGCTACGGTTTGTGAGTAATGTAGTGCTCACGTTTTGGCATATTGAACGATTGTATATCATTCAATATCAGTACGTTGTCGTTACTGGGACATTTAACAATCGGATAAAAATAATAAGTTGGTGAATAATGAATTTTGGGATATTTAAGTTAAGTGGTTAAATGTTGGTGAACATGAATTAAATGGTTATCGTAAAAGTAAAATCACTGAGCAAGTTTAAAACATATTAATTCATATTTTTCATATTAATGAGTTTTGATTAATATTTTTATTATTATTTAATTTTACGGGAATAAGTATGCTCAGGTTACTTTTATTATTTCAGGTCTACACGTCACCATCTCTACTTTGGAGTCGCCCAAGCGTCCAGTTGTTTTACAAGGTGTTTATTCTATTTTTATGATTTATTTTGGACTATTTTGAATTTATTTAACGTATTAAAAATTATACAATTATTTAAATGACGCTCACAGGTTTTAATTATTACATTCATTTTTCGGGTATACCCCCCCGTATCGAATTTTTTCACCAAAAATTGATTTTTGTCGAAATCAAACTAAGTACACCAGCGTCTTATTTGGGTCACCTAGATTACGAAAACACCGGGTTATAACAGGATCCGAGCAGAACCAAGGGAATGAGAGCACTTTGAAAATCCTGCAAAAGTCGTTTTCGACGTCCGTTTTTGAGGCCAAAAATGGGCATTAAAAATGCCATATCTCAGCTATTAGAAGAGAGTTAGATACAAAAACATTTAAATTTAACTAAGATACGTTGATAGTAAAACTTCGGCTATGATGGGAAACAATGATCGAACAAAAGAAATATATTTATAAATAAATGCAAAAATCAGCACCATAAACCCATTAAAATCGAATCTATACCCCATGAGGCGATTTCGGTCGAATATCCCCCACGACACAACCGTACACAACCCAGGTAGAAAGAAATATTTATCTGATGTCGGTCTATCTCGAAACCGTTTATTCCGAAAATATTTTCGGTTTGTATGTGCACTATCTGCGCCCGAGTGCTTTATCAGTGTTTATCAGTTGGGTCAGTTAACTTAAAAATTTAACAATATTTTCAGTGTTTGCGTTACTTTCGAGCGGGTTAGTCGCGTTAAGAGAGAGTTATTTAAGGACTTAATTAAGTGCTTCGTTTTTTTTTTTTGTTTTTAATAGATAACTGCGAAGCAGGATTGAGGTGCAGGTTAGTTTATTTAATTGTTTTTTAAATTGTCCTATCATTTGTGGGAATTTTGGTCATCATAGTTTTTCTGTATTTATTGTTAGAGAATTAAATGATGTATATTCAGTTTACAAAAGGAAGAAAATTTTGGCATTTAAAAAAAATTTCAGAGTTAGTATTAAAATATTCACTTTAATTATTATAATAATCTAGGACACATACAAACTGACTACAAAGGAGGTATATAATACTAGCAGCCGCACTTTCTTTTGTTTGCAGTAAAGTTATACACGAAAAAGAGAGAGAGAGAGAGAAAAAATGGAGACGTTTTACGTGGTGCCACGTGCGGTCACTCACCAGCTGTGGCGGGTACCGAACGAACGAACGCACCGGTGGTACCCGATCGGCCGGTCTTCTTCCACTTTCCAGTAGGTACCACGGTCGGGTACAACGCGGTGCTGAAGACCCCTTGAACTGAACATTATCATCATCGACGGCGACTTTGGGCTGCGTTTACACCTCGCATATATTGTGCTCTCTCGCTCGCTCTCGTTCGTTTTTCGGTTCATTGTTATCGCGAAGGTATACATATATTTTATAGTAGTAGCGAACAACTGTTTTGGACTGATTTCTGATTTTCAGTTTCTGAAAGCTCTCCGGGTGTTTGTAGGGGACGATCGTGTATCCGAGTGCGCTTTAAAGTGAATTAAACAATTTTCTATATTTAAAAAAAAAAGTGTTTTTTTTTTAAATTGATATTATATAAGTTATTAAAGATTACGCAGGTGATAGTGGTTTAACAGGATTACCTCCTCTATGATGATGAAAGATTGCCAACGGTGCTGCATGATTTTTAAATCGTAAGTTGGGAAAGTGAATTATTTCAATGTGTAGGAATTCAAGGCTTGCGTCATTAGTTTAGTACGTAGGTGACCTTCTTTTTGTTTTTTGGAATAAAACACCTTGAAGTGTTTTCCCCTTTTTGCTTGTAATGAAATTATAAGTCGATTCTAGAGGTGCCAATAATGCCCAAAAGAGCCTTTTAATAAGGGTCGGTCTTTTAGGCATTTCACGTTTCTTTTTTGAAATAACGTGTACCTACTGCGAATTCCGAGGAACATATTTTTGGAAAATTTGTTCTTGTTTTATCCTTACGTCATGAAAAAGTTGCATCCTCTGAAACTGAAAATTAAAACAAATATAATAATATTTTTTGATTTTTCAATGAGAAAAATCAATAAAGAAAAAATAAATAAATACAAAATTCAATAACTTGGATGTGTATATGTATGTATGAGGATAAATAAGTTGATTTTTCTTATAGGAATGCCTGGAACATTAATTTTTCCCTTATTGGCAACTTAATAGATATTTTAAAATTCTAAGGGTTCTTCAAGCATTTTCTACACACAATTACTAAAATCCTTACAGTAAAAATCAAGATATTGATATTTTTCTCAGAGGAATGCCTGGAAGAGATAAAATGATTTGTCTCTTATTAGCGAGTGAATATCTTGAGTGCTGGTGGTTAATACTTTGTAATTATTGATTTCCAAGGGCATTTTTCGCAAAAATTCATGAAGTATGTATCAGGATGACTCACCAATACACGCATGTGCTTTTTAAGACTCATCTATTAAAACTAAAACTCAATATATTTTCTCGGCCTGTTTCTAAACAAAATCATAGAACTAAAAGTCTTTCATCAGCACATCAATACGATTCCATGAAACCCATCTTAAGTACCGAAATTAATAACCAGCCTAGCCTTCAATAAGTATCGGGTTGTCACTTGAGGACCGTTGGTCGGTGTCGGGCCATATTTTACTGTGCCTGACATATGTTTGTTGCAAATTAGTCAAGAAAATTGTATTCAATGACATTTGGATTTAAAATAGGCTTAGTAAGATCCTTGTTTTCGGCAATTTTTTAAGTTTACCGTTATGATCAAACACAGTTTGAATACTTTTAGAAAAATTCAATTTTTCTCACGATCAATCAATTACAAGAATGCGTACATATACGTAGATCGAAAATACTCTCGACGCGTAATTCTTACAATAAATTACTCTCCATAAATGTCCTAGAAACCTTGAAACGTGAAACAAAAGAAATGATTCCGAAAATAAACAAAGGAAGTTTTCCAGGATTTCGATTTCAGAAACTGGTCAAAAAAAAACAAAAATTTACTCTTACAATTTAGGTCACTTCTAATAAGCTGTTATAAATGTTGTTATTTCAATATAAAAAGGTCGATATATTAGTTTATAGTTTTTTTGTTGGGCTCAAGAGCTTACATGAATCCTGTATAGAAAGAAAGAAAGAAAATGTGCTATATTACGTAAGACAACAAAATCTTGTGTACAAGCATCCTAAAAACTAAAAAATTCCAAATTCACTTTAAATTTCAAACAAACATAACTTCTAAAACACTTTACCATAAAATTTACACACATTACCAAAATTAATCATAACAAAACAGATTGAGAAAAAAAAGCATCTTTTTGATAAATTTCATTAAAAAATAAGTAAAGCTGTCAATAAAACAGAATTTAGAAGAAGTAAATTACATTATTTTATTATACAACAGGAAACAAAACTAAAACACTAAAATGATGTCAGAGCACAGGTTAAAAGGTATCATTAAAAAAATCGTCAAGGCTATAATATGCCCTGGATAATAAAAGTGATTTTAATTCCTTTTTGAATCTCTTAACTTCTAAAATTTGTCTGATACATAGAGGAACATGGTTGTAAATTTTTTTGCTAAGGTATATAAGTGAGTTCTTGGTGAGGGAGGATGTAGGGATTGGTAAGAGAAAATCGTTAACCTGGCGAGTCATATGACCAGTGTTAGAGGGAGGTTTAGGACATTTATGAATAAGAGTAGCTGTTTCTAAGATAAAAAGAGAAAAAAGAGTTAGGATTTTTTGAGATATAAAGAGAGGTTTACAAGAATCTCTTAACCCAGCGGAACATAGGTATCTAACTGCCTTTTTTTGAATCACAAAAATTATGTTTAATAATCCCTTGTTGCTTAAACCCCAAAAAGGCAAGCCATAACGAAGGTGGGACTCAATAAGAGAAAAGTACACTGAACGTGCAACTACCCCTCCCAGTTCATGCCCCGCCATTCTTACTGCAAAGCATCCAGAGGATAATTTTGATGCAAGATTTAGGATATGATCTTCGAAGCGAAGGCGACCATCAATGGTAATACCAAGGAACTTACAGCTTTCTTTGTTTTGCAAGGGGGAGTTTCCATTAAACATAAGGCCCTGAACGTCACACTTAAATCCCATAATAAAGGTTTTGCCCACATTAAATACAAGCCTGTTTGCAGCACACCACTCCGATAAAATCTTAAGATCCTTAAAAACCTGGGCTCTAACATTATCAGAATCTCTATGATTCCATAAAATGGTGGTATCATCAGCAAACTGAACCACTTTGCCCTGCAGTTTTGATGAACCCAAATCATTTACATAGAGCAAAAATAATAGTGGTCCTAACACTGAACCCTGAGGTACTCCAGTTTTAAGGGATCTGGAATCGGATAAACATCCAGATACTGTAACTCTTTGGGTACGATTAGACAGATAGGATTCCAGCCATTGCAATGCCACACCTCTAAAGCCATAATTATTGAGCTTAGACAGCAGTATTCCATGATCTACACAATCAAATGCCTTGGATAAATCGCAAAACACTGCCGCCGCGGACTCTCCAGAATTTAAGGACACATAGACACTCTCCAAAAAGCCGAAAACAGCGTCATGAGTCCCTTTTCCCGTTTGAAATCCAAACTGATTTGCAGATAAAATGCAAAGTTTGTTTAGTCGTGCCGTTGCGTCGTTAAAAAATATAATGGCGAGTAACGAAAGTACAATAATCGGTTCGGCAGTTGATAAACTGAAAGGGTGTGAAAATTATTCGGTGTGGCAGTTCCAAATGAGCGCGTTATTAAAGTTAGACGGACTTTGGAACTGTGTTACTGGAGAATGGGCTGCGGATGCTGATAGTGGAAGAGAAAGCCTTGATAGAAAGCCTTGTCAAAAATAATTCTTTCTCTGGATAAGTCGACGTTTCCGCACGTGATGCAAGCCGAAAACGCTAAGGATGCATGGAGTGCCCTTGAAAAGGCGTTTGAAGACAAAGGGTTGCATCGAAGACTTAGGCTGCTCTGCTAAAAAACTTTAGCACCATGGAGAGCTACGTAAATGAAGTAATGGCTCTCATTCCCAGCAACTGATCTCCATTGGAAAACCATTGGATGATGAATTCTTAAGAGTTATAATGTTGCAGGGACTGACTGAAGAGTACGAGCCTACGGTTATGGCCCTTGAAAATTCGGGCGTAGATATAACCTCGGACTTTGTAAAGACCAAATTACTTCAGGACAAAAAGTGGCAAAATGGCAACCTAAACGGGGACAGTGCTTTAGTTTCCAGCAAATTTAAGAAACCCCTATGGTGCTGGAACTGTAAGCAGAAAGGACATTATAAAAATCAATGTCCTGCTCAAAATAAAAAGGACCCGGTTCAATCCTCAAATCCTACCAAAAATAAGGATCATCGAGGAGGGAAGAGTTTATTTGCTGCTGCTCTAATATGAATGGCTCGTCATGGTACGTGGACAGTGGCGCGTCATCTCACATTACAGGGAATCGTGGTCTGCTAAAGGACATTACCGATTGGCACTCAGGACAGGAAATAATTGTGGCAAATGACTCGAAACTGTGTGTCAGTGGTACTAGAGCAAGATGGCAGAGAAATGGACATACAAGGAGTTAAATATATTCCAGAACTTTCTGTAAATTTGTTATCTGTGAACTGTATGGTTTCGAAGGGATACTGTGTTTATTTTGACTCCGAGGGATGCAAAATAGTTGACCAGGAGAGTGAGGAGCCAGTAGCTACGGCGACAAATGTTGACGGCATTTATAAACTGGATATTTTTCCGGATTATGTCAACGTCGCAAGTACCTCAAAGTCACAGATGCTGTGGCATAGGAGATTGGGACATCTCAACCATTATAGCATGAAATTGCTACAAAATGGAATGGCAGCAGGTATTTCTTATTCCGAAAAACAGGTTCCGGAATACTGTGAAAGTTGACTTAAGGGCAAACAAGCAAGAAAACCGTTTCCCTATAAAAAGGACAAAGAGGTTGTGCCACATAAACTGGACCTTATCCACTCAGATCTTGATGTTAATCTTGGTGTTTTCATTGCGTCCTGAATCCTGTATATTTCAACAATAAAAATGTAGGTTAATAAAAAAAACATAATTACGATTATTTTAGTTGAAATGTCTGTTTGAACAGGAAAAAAATTAAATTATATTTGAACTAAAGTTTCGACTTTGTGGCCTCCTCAGTTTTTCTATTGCGTAAAACCAAAGAACCGCGCTTTTTTGTTTCTTGCGGAAATAAAAAGTATTCCCAATAAAGGAATCGTATAAATATATGAATCTAATGAATCATTATTATAACAGTGTTTATCAGCGGCAGCTGCTTTGTGACCCGAATTAATATGGCGAATGAGCCGGACTATAACTAATCAAATATCCCATTCTATTAAAAGTAAAGCGAACATTGTTGAATTTACGAGGTGTTTTATTGTAAGATCCTTATTAATTTGCCTAATATGAGCGAGAACAAAATCCTTATCGTAAATTAACAACAAACACATAAGTCTGAGGCTCAGATTCCTACCCCATAATTATTAACTTAAGTCAAAATTAAACGACACCTGCGCGACACATTAAAAACCAATAATCGATTCCAAAAACCTTTAATTAACTAATTAAATCATAAGGCACCAATATAAGAACCATAATAGTTATATAATTATTATTATTATTGTGCACTTCCTGAACTGTTTCAGATTAATTATTGAAACAAAATGACTACCTATAAAATATGTTGTCAAATGTTAAGCAAACACCTTCAAAGGAGAAACAACTCAAGGTTCTTTTCAAAAGTTTATGTCGGAGGTCGGTTGGCTGTTTAAAATATGATGCCAGCCTTGAATTTCTATATGGTCGTTTATAACTATATTGAAAAGGTTTTTTTTGCAACAAAATATATTATTAACACTATACAATCGAGATATTTAGATATTTAGCAATAAGAGACAAATTGTTTGTCTCTTCCAGGCATACCTGCGACAAAAATATTTACATCTTGATGTCAAGTGTATTGGTTTTAATGATTTCTTTCAGAAAACACTTTAAAAGCCTTAAAAAGGTAAAAAAAGCTTTAGAATTAGCAATTAAATATTTAAAGTAAATAATATCAATTTTTAAACCAATGGTTTTCGACTTTGTTTAACAAAATAATTAGTAAAAAGATGGAGTAAACGAGGAAACGTTCCAAGATCCCTCTATTCATCCTTTTATTAATTGGAACGTCAATGCTTCGGAAAAACCTCTTAATATCTCAAAAACTAATTAAAAATCTTTTGGAAATTTTTAGTGTCCCTTGTACAGGACACTTGAGCGCAAGCTCCTGTCAAAGTTTGAAGACTCTAGCTCAGCTAGTTTCATTGGAAAACTAGGAAACGTTCTAAGGTTCCTTTACTAATCAATTTATTAATTATAACGAAAACTAGTTTAAAAAACCTGTTAATATCTCAAAAACTAATCAAAAATCTTATAGAAATTCTTAGTGTCCCTTGCACAGGACACTTGAGCGCACATCCCTGTCCTTGTTCAACGACTCTAGCTCAGCTAGTTTTACTGGGAGACAAGGAAACATTCCATGGTCTCCGTATTAATCGTTTTATTAATTCTAACGTAAACGCTTTGGACAAACCTCTTAGTAGCTCGAAAATTAATCAAAAATCTTTTAAAAATTCTTGGTTTTCCTTGCATAGGATACTTGAGCGCACATTTTGATCCAGATTTAAAGATTCTAGTTCAGGTAGTTTCACTGTAAAACTAGGAAACGTTCCTCTATTCAACCTTTTATTAATTGGAACGTCAATGCTTTGGAAAAACCTCTTAATATCTCAAAAACAAATCAAAAATCTTTTGGAAATTCTTAGTGTCCCTTGCATAGGACACTTGAAAGCAAACTCCTGTCAAAGTTTAAAAACTCTAGCTCAGGTAGTTTTGCTGGAAAATTAGGAAACATTCCAAACTCGTCTTACTAATCGATTTATTAATTGTAAAGTAGACGCTTTGGAAAAACCTGTTAATATCTTAAAAACTAATCAAAAATCTTATAGAAATTCTTAGTGTCTCTCGTACAGGACACTTGAGCGCACATCCCTATCCAGATTTGAAAACTCCAGCTAGTTTTGCTGTAAATATCTTAAAAACTAATCAAAAATCTTGTAGAAATTCTTAGTGTCCCTTGCACAGGACACTTAAGGGCATATCGCTGTCCTTGTTCAAAGACTCTAGCTCAGCTAGTTTTACTGGGAAACTAGGAAACATTCCATGGTCTCCCTATTATTCGTTTTATTAATTCTAACGTAAACGCTTTGGACAAACCTCTTGATATCTCAAAAACTAATCAAAAATCTTATGAAAATTCTTAGTGTCCCTTGTACAGGACACTTAAGCGCACATCTCTATCCAGATTTGAAGACTCCAGCTTCGCTGGTTTTGCTGGAAAACTGGAAAACGTTCCAAGGTTTCCCCTACTAATCAGGTTATTAGAGAGTTCAAGTGCAGCAAATCCTACGTACGTAAGGATGCCGCGCCTGCGCATTTCATTCCTTTTCACGTTTCGCTTGAAATTCGGGCTACGGGTGTACATTAATTATTCTGCGTTGCTCCACGGGACTAATTACTGCACGTACGTATACGCGGAACGTCCCGAGCATCCACGATTGGACTCGATTTCACTCGATTCCAGTTCGGATTAGGTTTTAGGTTATGTTATGATGGGGATCATCCCAAACAAAAACAAAGGTGCAAAAATTTGTAGTTTGATTATATTAGTTTTGGGTTTTGGTTGCTTAGTTGGGTTAATTTTGTTTGATTATTTGTTTTTGCTGCCAATGAATTAGATCCTCTGATAACGTAACCCTCAATAGTTTCCAGTAAGGCTAAGTTTAGTAAATGAAAGACAAATTAATAAAAATTATCCCGTCTGGCGCTTGACAAATGACAAGTCGCTGTCAATTCTGTCACGTCACGTCAACACGCAGAAAATATTTCGCTTAAACTCATTTCGCAGGACACCTAACGTTATACTCGTGCGTGCGTTAACCTCGTTTAACGTGCGTAAATCTTGGCTACGTCGTCACTGCACTTAAACTCTCTATTAATTGTAACGTAAAAACTTTAATTTAACCTGTTAATATCTCATAAAATAATTAAAAATCTTCGTAGAATTCTTAGTGTCCCTTGCATAGGATATTTGAGCGCACATCCCCGTCCTTGTTCAACGACTCTAGCTCAGCTAGTTTTACTGGGAAACAAGGAAACATTCCATGGTCTCCCTATTAATAGTTTTATTAATTCTAACGTAAACGCTTTGGACAAACCTCTTAGTAGCTCGAAAATTAATCAAAAATCTTTTAAAAATTCTTGGTTTTCCTTGCATAGGATACTTGAGCGCACATCCCTGCCCAGGTTCCAAGACTCTAACTCAGCTAGTTTCACTGTAAAACTAGGAAACGTTCCTCTATTCATCCTTTTATTAATTGGAACGTCAATGCTTCGGAAAAACCTCTTAATATCTCAAAAATTAATCAAAAATCTTTTGGAAATTTTTAATGTCCCTTGCCCAGGACACTTGAGCGCAAACTCCTGTCAAGGTTTGAAGACTCTAGCTCAGCTAGTTTCATTGGAAAACTAGGAAACGTTCTAAGGTTCCTTTACTAATCAATTTATTAATTATAGCGGAAACCCGTTTAAAAAACCTGTTAATATCTCAAAAACTAGTCAAAAATCTTATAAAAATTCTTGGTGTCCCTTGCACAGGACACTTGAGCGCAAGCTCCTGTCAAAATTTGAAGACTCTAGCTCAGGTAGTTTTGCTGGAAAAATAGGAAACGTTCTAAGGTTCCTTTACTAATCAATTTATTAATTGTAACGGAAACGCTTTGGACAAACCTGTTATTATCTCAAAAATTAATTAAAAATCTTTTAAAAATTCTTGGTGTTCCTTGCACAGGATACTTGAGCGCAAGCTCCTGTCAAAGTTTAAAGACTCTAGCTCAGGTAGTTTTGCTGGAAAATTAGGAAACATTCCAAAGTCGTCTTACTAATCGATTTATTAATTGTAAAGTAGACGCTTTGGACAAACCTCTTAATATCTTAAGAACTTATTGAAAATCTTGATTTGCCTTGCACAGGATATTTGAGCGCAAACTCCTGTCAAGGTTTGAAGACTCTAGCTCAGCTAGTTTCATTGGAAAACTAAGAAACGTTCTAAGCTTCCTTTACTAATCAATTTATTAATTAACGCTTTGAAAAAGCTTGTTAATATCTCAAAAATCTTATGGAAATTCTTAGTATCTCTTGTACAGGACACTTGAGCGCACATCCCTATCCAGATTTGAAGACTCTACTTCAGGTAGTTTTGCTGGAAAACTAGAAAAACGTTCCAAGGTTTCCCTACTAATCAACTTATTAATTGTAACGTAAACACTTTGATTTAACCTGTTAATACCTTAAAAAATAATCAAACATCCTCTTGAAATTCTTAGTGTCTCTTGCACAGGACACTTAAGGGCATATCCCTGTCCTTGTTCAAACACTCTAGCTCAGCTAGCTTTACTGGGAAACTAGGAAACATTCCATGGTCTTCCTATTAATCGTTTTATTAATTCTAACGTAAACGCTTTGGACAAACCTCTTAATATCTCAAAAACTAATCAAAAATCTTTTAGAAATTTTTGGTTTCCCTTGCACAGGATACGTGAGCGTACATTCCTATTCAGATTTAAAGACTTTAGCTCAGGTAGTTTTACTGGAAAATTAGAAAACGTTCCAAGGTCCTCCTACTGATTGACTTCACATTAGAATTAATTATTATTATAATTACAAGTATGTTGTATGTATTATGCCCAAGAAATTAATATGTATGCATATAACAAGATAATGACAACGAGATCTGAGGGGATTTTCATTCATCATCTACATGAAGATAATGGAAACACTCTATAATTTCAGGGATGGTGCTAATAAATGCTATAAAAAAAGGTGAATGATCATCTAGTAAGTGTGTTTTCATACCCTTATAACCTGTACCAAAATCCTTTGAAAAACTCATGAAAAACTGAATAAAAAATAAAACTTTAACACACGATTTATGTTGAAACCTAAGCATCTTAGGATTCATGTTTATACGAACTCTTTCAATACAAATCGGTCCATGAATGCTCCCTTTGATATACTATTAAGTACCACCCTGTACTCTGTTTTTTCCCCAAATAATATACAACATTAATCCAAACTAAACTACTAAAACTGCTATCTAATGAATTAAATTAGCCAGTTTACAAATGCTGACGATTTGATGGGCCCTTATTAAACGTTGCTCAACTTGACGTAAATGTCAAAGAATTATTAAACGCTGCTATATATGCCGAAAACGTTCATTAAGGTTACGCTATTGTTTGCCTAACAATGAGCAATTTAAACAATTACTTAATGGCTTTCGTTGCATTAAAACATAAGAACTTATCGAGTCAATAGAGAAAAACAAAACTTGTTAACGATTACGACGGTTTTAGTTGGAGATTTTAGGGACGTAAAGAATGTTTTTAATAAAAACAGTATAAAACGTCTTATCATAATAAAAACACCAGAAAGATCGGCCAGAAACAAAACAATTTATTCAGCACGCTCGTCCTCGGGCGTTTCTATCTATAGGAAGATAAGGAGAAAACAGGTAGTGACGTCACTAATCAGTAAACAGCAGATTAGAATTTTCGAACTTGCGAGAGTCTTGGATTAATTATTATTATTATTATTATTATTATTATTTCGGTTCGGCAGGTTTTTATTAATCGTCGTAGACTGCGTTACGCCTCGCCACTGCAGTTTATTTATGTATATTAAATTGTTTATCGTGATATTATTGTTTGGTAAGTTAGATATTAACTAATGCATTTAATGGCGCAATAATCGTAGTCACTTTCATTGCATATAGTGGTGTAATAACTAATTATTCATTCTTCATTTTTCTAACCTTTATCTCAATTTGTTGCTTGCATTTTTAAATGACACACTGTCATAATTTATTCAATTAAAGTGAGACGAACAATTTTCAAAGTACTCTCATAAAGAATCAATAATAGTTGTGATCCAAACGACAAATAAAACCTGTATATTATTATTATTATAATAATCTATAGTTCAAATATATTATATTGACTGATAACGTAGCTAAACTGTGCATGGTAATCGCGTGATATCGAAACAGATTTGGATTAATAACAGTTTAACTGATTGTACCATAATTGAAATTTATTTTCGCTCCTACGGAACATTATATTGATTTTGCTTCTAATTTATTTATTAACTAATTTTCACTATTAAAGTTGAAATACCTACGTTATAAGTCTATGAACAAAAGAGGAGTTTAAGTAACATTAATCAGGCTATTTACTATTATAAATAAAATAATTTATTAAATAGATACTGTGATGTTTATTAATATTAAATACTTCGCAAAATGTTGGTTTAAATATTCAAAACGTCGAATGTCGCTTTTATAATATTCACTAGCGAAAACCGTCGATATAACGTAAATATTTACCAATAACAATTTTATTAACCTTCGACACGAGAACGATTTTTGTTGTCAATTTAATACAATTTATATATTTTTCTATTTGGGGTATTTATAATTTGAAATTGATAATTAATGTTTAACGACTCGGTAAATTATTATGTAAAAGCGAGGAGTTTTGGGATAATTGCTGATTTAATGGAATACCAATGTATGTAGGTAATAAAGAGGGAAGTAATGATATTTTGTATTCATTTTATTAGTAATAGATGATAATTTTTTGGGAAATTCACAAAATGCTCATTACTCAGTTAATACTTTAGATATAGATTTGAAACTTTGCATACAGGTTCTATAATTAAATTCATTGGACACCTATTTTAGCGTTTTTTCAAAAAATTACAAATTTTTTGGAAAATTGCCAATGATTTTTCAGTAGAAAAGCTTCTGTTCTACAACTTAAGTTATTAAATTTTTTTCATTAGTCCAGTAGTTTCGGCGTTATAATTGAAAATACTTTTCAAAATCGATTTACTCGAAAACTATCGCTTTTAGCAGAAAATGCAAATAACATTTTTGATAGAAAATCTTCTTCCCTAGAACTTTAGTTAAAATATTTTCTTTCATTAGTCCAGTACTTTCAGAGTTATAATGCAAAATACTTTTCAAAATCGATTTTCTCGAAAACTATAACTTCTAAGAGAAAATGCAAATAATATTTTTGATAGAAAATCTTCCTCTCAACATCTTTAGTTGAGATATTTTTTTCATTAGTCCAGTAGTTTCGGAGTTATGATTCAAAATACTTTTCAAAATTGATTTTCTCGAAAACTGTCACTTCTAGAAAAAAATAAAAATAACATTTTTGATAGAAAATCATTTGGTCTACAAATTTAATAACTACACTTTTTTTTATTAGTCCAGTGGTTTTGGAGTTATAATTCAAAATAGTTTTCAAAATCGATTTACTTGAAAACTATCATTTCTAGTAAAAAATGCAAATAACATATTTATTAGAAAATTTATTTTTCTACAACTTTAGTAAAGATATTTTTTTCATTAGTCCAGTAGTTTCAGAGTTATAATTCAAAATACTTTTCAAAATCCGTTTTTTCAAAAACTGTCATTTCTAGAAAAAAATTAGAATAACATTTTTGATGGAAAATCATTTGGTCTACAAGTTTAATAACTACACTTTTTTTCATTAGTCCAGTGGTTTTGGAGTTATAAATCAAAATATTTTACAAAATCGATTTACTTGAAAACTATCACTCCTAGGAGATAATGCAAATAATATTTTCAATAGAAAATCTTTTTCTCTACAACTTTAGTTGAGATATTTTTTTCATTAGTCCAGTAGTTTTGGAGTTTTAATTCAAAATACTTTTCAAAATCGATTTACTCGAAAACTATCACTTCTAAGAGAAAATGCAAATAATATATTTAGTAGAAAATTTATTTTTCTACAACTTTAGTTAAGATATTTTTTTTATTAGTCCAGTAGTTTTGGAGTTTTAATTCAAAATACTTTTCAAAATCGATTTACTCGAAAAACATCACTTCTAGGAGAAAATGCAAATAACATGTTTAATAGAAAATATTCCTCTCTACAACTTTAGTTCAGATATTTTTTTCATTAGTCCAGTAGTTTCGGAATTATAATTCAAAATATTTTACAAAATCAATTTTCTCGAAAACTGTCACTTCTAGGAAAAAATTTAAAATAACATTTTTGACAGAAAATCATTTGGTCTACAAGTTTAATAACTACACTTTTTTTGATTAGTCCAGTGGTTTTGGAGTTATAATTCAAAATACTTTTCAAAATCGATTTACTCGAAAACTATTACTTCTAGAAGAAAATGCAAATAACATTTTTATTAGAAAATCTTCTTTTCTACAACTTTAGTAAAGATATTTTTTTCATTAGTCCAGTAGTTTCGGAGTTATAATTCAAAATACTTTTCAAAATCAATTTACTCGAAAACTATCGCTTCTAGGAGAAAATTAAAATAACATTTTTAATAGAAAATCATTTGGTCTACAAGTTTAGTAACTACACTTTTTTTCACTAGTCCAGTGGTTTTGGAGTTATAAATCAAAATATTTTACAAAATCGATTTACTTGAAAACTATCAGTCCTAGGAGATAATGCAAATAATATTTTTAATAGAAAATCTTTTTCTCTACAACTTTAGTTAAGACATTTTTTTCATTAGTCCAGTAGTTTCGGAGTTATAATTCAAAATACTTTTCAAAATCGATTTACTCGAAAACTATCGCTTCTAGGAGAAAATGCAAATAACATTTTTGATAGAAAATCTTTTTTTCTACAACATTAGTTGAGATATTTTTTTTCATTAGTCCAGTAATTTCGGAGTTATAGTTCAAAATACTTTTCAAAATCGATTTACTCGAAAACTATCACTTCTAGAAAAAAAATTAAAGAACATTTTTGATAGAAAATCATTTGGTCTACAAGTTTAATAACTATACTTTTTTTCGTTAGTTCAGTGGTTTTGGAGTTATAAATCAAAATATTTTACAAAATCGATTTTCCCAATAACTATCACTTCTAGAAGAAAATGCAAATAACATTTTTAATAGAAAATCTTCCTCTCTACAACTTTAGTTAAGACATTTTTTTTTATTAGTCCAGTAGTTTCGGAGTTATAATTCAAAATACATTTCAAAATCGATTTTTTCGAAAACTGTCGCTTCTAGGAAAAAATTTAAATAATATTTTTTTATAGAAAATCTTTTGCTCTACAACTTTAGTTAAAATATTTTTTTCATTAGTCCAGTAGTTTCGGAATTATAATTCAAAATACTTTTCAAAATCGATTTACTCGAAGACTATCACTTCTAGGAGAAAATTAAAATAACATTGTTGATAGAAAATCATTTGCTCTACAAGTTTAATAACCACACTTTTTTTCATTAGTCCAGTGGTTTTGGAGTTATAAATCAAAATATTTTACAAAATCGATTTTCCCGGTAACTATCACTCCTAGGAGAAAATGCAAATAACATTTTTTATAGAAAATCTATTTTTCTACAACTTAAGTTCAAATATTTTTTCATTAGTCCAGTGGTTTTGGAGTTATAATTCAAAATATTTTACAAAATCGATTTTCCCGATAACTATCACTTCTAGCAGAAAATGCAAATAACATTTTTAATAAAAAAATATTTTTTTCTACAACTTTAGTTGAGATATTTTTTTCATTAATCCAGTAGTTTCGGAGTTATGATTCAAAATACTTTTCAAAATCGATTTTCCCGATAACTATCACTCCTAGAAGAAAATGCAAATAACATTTTTAATAGAAAATCTTCTTCTCTGCAACTTTAGTTCAGATATTTTTTTCATTAGTCCAGTAGTTTCGGAGTTATAACTCAAAATACTTTTCAAAATCGATTTTTTCAAAAACTGTCACTTCTAGGAAAAAATTAAGAAAACATTTTCGATAGAAAATCATTTGCTCTACAAGTTTAATAACCACACTTTTTTTTCATTAGTCCAGTGGTTTTGGAGTTATAAATCAAAATATTTTACAAAATCGATTTACTCGAAAACTATCACTTCTAGGAGAAAATGCAAATAATATTTTTATTAGAAAATCTTCTTTTCTATAACTTTAGTTAAGACATTTTTTTCATTAGTCCAGTAGTTTCAGAGTTATAATTCAAAATACTTTTCAAAATCAATTTTTTCAAAAACTGTCACTTCTAGGAGAAAATTAAGAAAACATTTTCGATAGAAAATCATTTGGTCTACAAGTTTAGTAACTACACTTTTTTTCATTAGTCCAGTAGTTTTGGAGTTATGATTCAAAATACTTTACAAAATCGAATTTTCCGATAACTATCACTCCTAGAAGAAAATTCAAATAACATTTTTAATAGAAAATCT